>NC_056748.1:986373504-986673504 GCF_019279795.1 Protopterus annectens | reverse complement strand
GTATCTGTGGTAACTTCTCTTCCTCTGTCGAGAGTGCAAACAATAAGGGCACAGGTCAGTAAAATAATTTGCAGTACCAGAATTTCAGCCCAATTGATTCTGCAAGCCCTGGGTTCAGTGTCAGTGGCAATAATTTTAGTCCTTTTAGCAAGATCCACATGAAAATTCTTCAATTGATGCTAGAAACACAATGGTCAGTGCTTTCCCAGCCCTTGTCTGTGAAGATATGAATAACCTAGGTGTGCAAACAATACATTTCTTGGTGGATGTCGTCAGAACTGCTGTTACAAGGTTGTTCTTTCATTCTTCCTCAGCCTGAGGCCATAGTGACCACGAATGTTTCCCAGATTGGGTGGGGGGGGGTATTTTCTGGGGAAGACAGTCCAAGGCACTTGGTCCCCCGAAGAGACCAGCTTGTATATCAATGTTCTGGAGATGAGAGTGGTGCAAGCATTCGAAAACTCTCCCTCTCAGGACTATTGCAATCCAAACAAACAACATATCAGTAATTTGGTATATCAGCAAAAAAGGGGAACTAGATCTTAACCCCTATGTCGAGAAGCCCTCTGTGTGTCATTGGGTGATACCTTCCAACCGCTTTCTAATAGTAATGCACATTCCAGGGAAGACCAATGTGATAGCAGACAAACTCAGCAGATTCATCTTACTACCTCACGAGTGGTCTCTCAACAGCGAAGTGATTGAAATGATTTTCAGTCGGTGGGGCCAACCTTGCTGCAATCTTTTTGCATGTCAAGTGCAGTAGCTTCCTTGCTCTAATCCCCCCACTGGGGAAATCTCAGAGGAATGCTCTACTCCACTGTTGACCCCTCAGTCTTCTATATGCTTATCCTCTGACTCCCATAATTCCCACATTCGTTCAGAAAGTAGCTCAGCTGAAGAGCAAAGTCATCCTCATCACTCCTTACTGGCCTCAACAGATTTGGTTTCCCTTCCTTTGGCCTTACCTACTATATCCACATTGGATTCTGGATCCAATTCCTGGCCTCCTGTCTCACCCGACAGGCATGGTTCACCCAGATATCGCAATTCTCAAACTTTCAGCATGGTTTCTCAAATTCCCTTAATAGCCAGGCAAACTTTGCTCCATTTCTCTTGTCCATTCTAGACTTTTATCTTCCCTTAAACGTTCTGCTAGGAAACTGTACAGAAATAAATGGAAAAGGCTTGTTTGTTGGGCAGAGCAAAATCAGATAGACCCCTTTTCATATTCAGTTCAATATGTTTTAGAATTTTTGGCGAGCTTATTTAATGAGGGTGCTAGTTGTTCAATATGTTTTAGAATTTTTGGCGAGCTTATTTAATGAGGGTGCTAGTTCATCAACTATTAACGTTCAACTCATAGCAATCTCTGTATTTCACATAGGATTCCAAAATTCTTCGCTAGCTTCCTCTTAATTGTGCAAAGCCTTTTTGAAAGGTACTCTTTTACTAAGATCCCCTTTTAAGGACCCCAGGCCAGCATGAGATATAAATTTGGTACTGCAAGCCTTAATTCATTCTTCCTTTGAACCTGCAACTAAATGTGATCTAAAATTTTTGACCTGGAAAACTATCTTTTTGGTTGCAATTGCATCTGCTAGAAGAATTTCAGAGATTCGGGCCAGGCCTTGTCTTGTAAATCTCCATATTTGATGGGTTACTTTACATTCCAATGTTTCCTTCCTTCCTAAGGTGTTGTCACAAACCAACATCAATCAATCCATTAATTTGCCAGTATTCTTTCCATAATTATCAGATAAAGGAGAATATATACTGCACTTACTGGATGTTCATAGACAATTAAGTTTCTATCTACACAGAGTGAAAGAGGTTAGAAAGACAGATCAGATATTTGTTTCCGTTGCTCATAATAAATTGGGCAATTCATTTACAAAGGTAACTCTGGCTAGATGGTTGACAGATTACATTTCATTTATCTATAACATATTGAATATTCCCTTACCAAAACCATTAAAGGCTCATTCAACCAGATCTGTGGCAACTTCTGCTGTATTCCAACCTAGAGCTTCTATGGACAATATATGTGCAGCTGCAACTTGGCCAAGTCCTCATACTTTTATCACTCATTACAACTGTACTCAAGAATATCTTTCCTTAGAGTCCTTCCAGGAATTTAGGTAGCTTGGGGACTCTGTCTCATTAGTTAAAGAATGAATGAAAGTTGACAAAATCAGATAAAGAAATTGTGTACTTACCATAATGTTCCATCTGTGTTGTCCATTTTCATTCTTCCTCAACTAACTACCCACCTCCCCCCTCCATTTTTCATAACTGACTTCTGGAGGAATGATTCTCTTCAGGACGCCAGTGTTGAACTCCAGTTATAGCAATTCTTTTAGTCTTCCTGTCAAGCTGCAAACAAGATCTGACCAATGTTGGGGATGGTGCATTATGGGTAGAGAAGGTGCTTGAGAGTTTGTTAGAGGCCACAAGCTAGTATAACAGGGACAGCCAAGTCTGATCCGAAGATCGGATCTAATCCCATTAGTTGAGGAAGAATGAAAATGGACAACACATGTCATAGGATCATAGGAGGTTACTAGGCTATTGGGCCTGAGGTCCTTATAAGCCTAGCCAAGAGTTTAGCCTGTGTTTAGACAAGTCAGCACCCAGAGCCCTTGTCCAGCAGGGACACAGGTGGAATCCCAGGAGTGTATATTCTGTTTCCTTTCCAGTTATCCAGGTTGTGCTTAAAAAAGGATAATGAGGTACTCTGCTTGACATGGAGAGGAAGTCTATTCCACAAGTGGGGGAGTCTCTGGGACACATATCTGTCCTGCTAACAAGTCCTATTGATATCACAGACTAGGTTGAGATTGTGCGTACATGTTGCTCGAGTGGAGCTTGACTTGTGGATATGCAGCAGTCCCATCAAGGCAGGGTCTGAGATTGCTTTGTATGCCAGACAGAGATCACTTCTGAGGAGCTATCTGTGTAGGGTAGGTTTTTAAGGCCCTGGATTCTCCTGGTGAGGAACCTCTGTGGTCTCTCCAGCTGCTGCATGTGCTTTGAAAGGTACATGCCCGAAGGGGGCATTGTACTCAATAATTGGCCTTATAAGGGAAGAATATAGGGATCTTATGACCTCTTTGTCCCTGGATGAGATACCCTTACTTATGAGGTGGGCCATGTATGAAGCTTTCCGTACAACGGAAGCAACATGGTGGTCAAAAGTCAGGTTGCTGTCAACCTGGGTGCCCAAATCCCTCACTACTGATTGTGTACTTAGAACGTTATTATGTGATAATATGTTGGGATGTCACTCTGCCAAAAGGGGATGATAATGGAATTTTTAGCATTCAGCTTGAGGCCATGCTTCTGGCACCAGTCATTTGTTTGGATGAGACCTTCTTGGAGGACGTCCACATCACTTGGGGAATTGATGACTGCTCCCAGCTTGCAGTCATCTGCAAACTTGGTCAGCCATAGCCTACTGGTTTTGGAATGCACCTCAGAGAAGTATATCATGAATAACAGAGGCCCCAAGACCGATCCCTGGGGTACACCGCTCATTACGGGTCTACTGCTTGAGGTGGCTTCCCTTATTTTGATTAGGTGGATTCTGTCAGTGAACCAATTTGCTACACATCTGGTAACATATGCATTGATGCCTAGTTGAGAGAGTTTATCTACTATGCCTGAGTGGGAATAGTGTCAAAGGCTTTGGCCAGGTCAAGGTAGACAGCGTGCACCGTCTTCCCCTTGTCCATGGCTTTGGTGACTGTCTCAAAGAAGTCGACCAGATTTAACAGACATGGCCTCCCCTTGACAAAGCCAAACTGTGTGGGGTTGAGTGTTTGGAGGTTGCCAATGTCCCTTTTAATGAGGTCCATGATAATTCATTCCATGGCCTTGCAGATCAGACTAGTTAGGCTGATGGGTCTATAATTTCCTGGATGGATGGACGCTCCACCTTTGTGTAAAAGGATGACAGTGGCTGTCCTCCACTCGGCTGGGACAAAGCCAGTACACTGGCTTTGGTTGAATAGGAATGCCTAATGGTGCTGCAATTTCATGCCTGAATTCATGTAAGATGCAGCCTGGGATGTTATCGGGTCCCATGGAGGCTGTATTTTTTGCCTTTGAGAGGGCAGTGATGACCTGTTCCGTAGAGATAAGGGGTAGGTGGGGCAGCTACTGGGAGTTGTCCTGATTTACTGATGGGGGGGCAGAGGGGAGAGGTTTATGCTGAATCTGTCAGCCAGTAGATTGGCTATATCTACAGCATTTGTGTATGTGGTGTCCTTGACCACCATTTCTGAACAGATCTGGATGCTCCCTTTGAGATTGCGGGCATACATGAAGAAGGCCTTATGATTGTCTCAGTTAGATGTGGCCAATTTGGACTCAAAGTTGTCTTTAGAGAATTTTACTGGTGCTCTTATTTGCTTGTTCAGGCTAAGGAGAGATTGCTTCCAATTGGCCCCCTGCTCCTTCTTGGTCCTGGACAGCAATTTTTTCCTTTTGTTATATAGTTTATTTATTGCAGATGTCCACCGGACAGGTTTACTCTTTTTTGCAGAGGATGATTTTGTTCTGTCAGGTATTCCTTAGCATCTATATAAATGCTTGTATAGTACTTTGGTGTAGATTTGGACATTGCTGCCAGTCCCTACAGTGGGGGAGGGGGCTGTAAAGCTGTTTATACCATCCCACAGGAGGTTGTAATCAGCTTTGGAGAAGTTTTTTTGTTTGACCCTACCTAGAGGGGGGTCAGGGGATATGGTGACTTTGAAAGTGACCGCTTTATGGTCCGGATCTTACCAGAGAGGATGATACCATAGGAGTGCTACAGTGGTTACTCATGTTGGTTAATACCAAGTCCAAGATATTATCACCTCTTGTGGAGAGGTATCAACTAGCTGTTTCAAGGCATTTGCATTGATCAAATCAAAGAATCTCTGGGCATTTGTGTTCTGGCATGAGTAGTTTTTCCAATCTATGGTTGGGTAATTAAAGTCACCCAGGATCAGGGTAAAGGGTTGAATCTTGCTAGATTTGAAGAGGTCCAGATAGGTGGAGTGGGCATTTTGAGTCAAATTTGGGGGCCTGTAGCTAGCTATAATTTGAATAGGGTTCTTGTCAGTGGTTAACTGCACCTGGAGTGTCTCCTGTGCTTCCTACTGTTTGAGAAGCCTGGAGGTGTATGTGTCTTTAATATATAGTGAAACTCCACCTCCTTTGGCTTTGCTGCCCACATTTTGGGGTCTGAATGTATGATAGGGTAAGTAACCAGGTGAGACTGGGGTGCTCGCTGCAGCTTTTAACCAGATTCTTGTGACTGCAGAAATGTCAGCATCTTCCAGGGTTAAGAATGCTTGCAGTGAGTGCAGTTTCATGTTTAGACTCCTAGCATTTAGCAGCAGGACCTTTAATTTGTGTTTTGACGAGATTTTTATGTTGGTAATATCAGTCTCAAAAAAAGGCACTATGGGGAGGCAAGGGCCTTTGCCAGAAGCCTGAAACCCAAGTGAGACAGATGCAGGCCATCTCTAGCAAAACATTGTGGTCTGTCGATCATATCTTCCTAGGCTGCCATGCACTGGATCTCCCTGGAATGACACCAGGAACATTATGGTATGTACATAACTTCTTTTTTTGTTTGTACCTGTAAGGCCATTTACATTTCAAAATTGTATGGATAGAGCAGCATTTTGTTAAAAATATATTACTTCCATCTATTATATGTGACATTTTTGAACATATGTTTCCAATTTTTCTCTTACATGCACACACTGTTTGGCAGGCTGATCTTTTACACAATTATTTCTGAGCTCCAGTTGAACCCACGTCAAATTGTTTTCAAGACTTTTTTCTTTAATCAAAACCTTCAAACAAAATTTTAAATATATTTTAAGAACAGCCCCTTCCCCCTTTACCTTAGAGCAAGCATGCAAAACTATGTACATTTTCAGCACATTAAGTTTAACCCTCCCATAGGAAAAATTGCACCAAATTGGCAACTGCACCCATGGGCATTACCTAATCTAAAATTAAGCATACAGAAAAAAAGGATACCCATAGTAAAGTGCATATTACAGCCTGTATTCCCAATTACACAGATTGTTATATGTTCTTTTCTTAGGTCAGTTCCCCCTCTAGATGTGAGAAACAGATGGTATGCTTTCAGAAAACATTAACTTTTAACCCTAAGAAAAAGTGCACTGGCTACCTTTAAATAAGACTAAATTCTGCACTCCTCTGTTAAATACATTTAAGTATTAAGGCTGTTGGGGTGATACTATCTCTTATTCACTTCCAAAAAAGTCAGACATTTTTACTGAACTGCATAGCGTTGTACCTTTACATTTTGTATTTCCTTTAGCAAAGACTCTTAAGAAATCTCAAAATTATTTGCTTGCACCTGCAGACAGCTCGACTCCATGTAAAAGTTGTCAACAGTGTTGTCTTCCAGCTTTTCCCGGTTAGGGGTCGCCACAGCAGAACTCCGGTCCGCTAATTATTGGCAGTAGATTTTCACGAACGCCAAGGTGCCAGCTCAATGTTCAACCTTCAACGAAGGCACGCCCATTTACGCATGTCTTTCGAACGCCCACCCAACTGCAAGGATGACATGCAGACTCCACACAGAAGGCACTCCTCGCGCTCCAGCCGGGAATCGAACGGGAGAACCTCTTGCTGTGAGGCAACAACGCTACCACTGCACCACTGCGGAAGTAAAAGTTGTCAACAATGAGAAAAAAAATTTAAAAACTCTGCAGATGCATGAAGGAATCTTTGTAAATTTTACTCAGAACACACTGTACAAAATTCCCCTTGCCAACTGCCCTCAGCTGCAAACTTCACTTCTCCCACTGTGAACTTATTAATGGAAAAAGCAACAAGCTAATATCTTTATAGATGAAAGAGACTTAATATTTTTCATGCCTTCACCATTTTTTCTTAGTTTTCAAGCTTATTTGCTTTAACAAAAATTGTCAATAGCTTAAGCCAAGGGCATTACTCTAGATATCCACCCTTTTAAAAGCAAGGCAAATTATTATTTCCATATAATGTAATCCGTGCACTTTTACACCCACCCCGTCAGCCAAAGATAAGAGTTATATTAACTTAAATTTGCTTCTGTCCAATGTTTCTTACCTTGTTGTCATGTAAAGTGTACATTTCTTGCACCTAAAAAAAAATACTTGCTTACTTTAATATCTTTAATATATACAACAGTCACTGAAAAGACCCCCCCCCCATTTTAAATACCCCTGAATGGACCCTATACAAAACTGCTTTACAGTGTAACATGGCATTTTATGTCATTACATGTTTTATACAATATTAATATAAAAAATGTTTTACTTAGTTACTTTTTTCCCTTTAATGTCCTTCTAAACATTAATGGCATAAAGTTGGGTATATGCATTACATTCGATTTGTAAGTTTAACAAAATCAGCAAAACTCCAGCCTTCTCAGCCACATTTTCTTGTAAAGCCACAGTTCACAAATATGATTGAAGCTTTACAAGTCTCCCATGTATTCACTAATGTTAGTGTTGCTGTTTTTCTACCTGATCATCTTCATATCCCAGCACCAGATTCTGATTAAAGTCCAAGGTTCATGATCCTTACAGTCAACTCCTCTGGTTTTTTTATCGTCTCTCAGTCATTTTCCTTTGGAACAATGGGAAAAGTTTCACTGAAAAAGTCTATGAGCTATATCATCAGAAAATTAGAAGCAGAATCCCCCACTGCTTGCTGGCAGACTTTTTGTTCAGTAAGCATTTTATTTCCTCCTTAGCCTGTTATGCACCCAAAATGTTTTTCATCCTCTAGAAAAAATATTATAAAGACATCTGGCTCCTGACTTTCTCTGATTGTGGGGATAAGTTTGCTTTTCTTTTGCTTGGTGTACAGAAAATAATCATGCTGTATAAATTCTTTGCTCTCTCCAGTTTATAATACTGTTCCTTTCTACCACAGTTTTGGCGGGACCATTTTTTTTTCTGCTGATAGGATTGCTTCCTTACAAATAAAGATCTTTGCTGCTCTTTCATGTCCAGGTTTGGAATATACATTCAATGTGCCCTTTCATTTAACAATGCTTGCTGTGGAGCACCTATCCAGTTGTTTATTTGTGCTTTCATAAAATTAATAGTCTTTTTCTTCCAGTTTCTTTGGTACAGCAGATAATTGCAGGATCTAATGTTGCCCCTTTCATTCTTCCTCAGTGTATGGTTTCTGATCCAGCCCTCATATCCAACTCGATTGTATATTCAAGACTTTGGATCCAGCTTCTCTTTCTGCCTGCAATGCCCTGTTCCATCCCCATTGCCTCAAATCTCATTTGCCACCATTTCAGACAGACACAGGTTCCACTCTCGAGTTTAGTAGATTTACATTGTGAGTTATTTGACTTTAAATTTCGCTTTAATTAGTTTTATTATCCTCCCTCTTAGTTTCTTGCTTGTCATTAGGATTTTTCAACTCTTTTTTTGTACTATTATAATAGTAATTCTTGTTTATCATTGTTGGTATTTCTGAATATTCTTTTCACTACAGAGTATTTCTTTAGCTTTACATCATTGGTAATCAAACCACTCCCTTTTTCTTTCTTTCTTTGCCTTAAAAAAGCTTTACTTGTAGTTTATTGTTGCTGTTTGTTTGTTTTTTTTCTTCTCTTTGTCTTATACTGACATGTTGTATAAACCAACAGGCTTTAAGAAATGCACTTCTTGTGGGCATAAAATTCCAAACTCATATGCCGATAAGGACTGTGTGTACCGGCTTGGGGCTGGGCACTTGGACACTTCTTGCAATATCTGCTCCACCTTTAACCCAACAGCCCTGGCAGATAGATGCAATAAACTTATTCTAAGGGGACTTCTCCTTCTCCCTTTTACATCTTTTCAGGGGTTCAAACCCCCTCCAAAGCTAGTAAGTCTGCTCCTCTGGAGCACAGAAAAATACTCCCCTCCGAAGTCCCCCAAGTCTTTATTGAAGCCTCATTTGAAAACTAGAAAAATTTTGGATCTGACACTATCAGAACCAAAGACTTTAGTATCGGATCTGAAGCCATTGGATCCTAAAGATTCAGCTCAGTCTGTTTGTGCCATAAGTCCTTCAGCACTCCCCTTTGATCCTAGGTCCTTGGAACTGAAGCCAAGTACTTCTTACAAGAGTGCCACTCCAAAATTTACCATGAAGCCAATTTCACACACCCTACCTTCTCAGTTGCTTTAGACTCCAAAGAAGCATTCAAGACCCTCAGGTCTCCTTCATGCTTAACCTCCTCCGCCCTTGTTTCACAGATTTTTACAGAAAGCAAGTGGGCTGAAGAGCCCAGTAACTCTCATTGCCCCTTTCTGACCTCGGCAGGTATAGTTACCCTTCCTGTCATCTTACCTTCATTATCCTCCATGAATACTGGAGCCAGCTCTAGATCTCCTGTCCCACCCATCAGGGATCCAACATCCCAATATTCAGCCCCTCAAACTAACCACATGGTTTCCCCACTTCCAGTCATAGACAGTCCAGACTTTCTTTCCTTGTACGTAACATTATTTTAGCTTCTGAAAAAGTATCCAGCAAAAAAGTATACAAAAGCAAATGGAATAGATTTTCCCTTTTGGGGTTTAAATAAGGAAACTGACCTTTTGTCTGCCCCAATCTCTGTGTGTCTCCAGTTTTTGACAAGTCTTTTTGAAGAAGGAGCTATTTTCTCTACAATTAAATTTCAATTGGCAGCAATTTCTAATTTTCATACAGGGAACACACCATTTCCCCCTGCTTTGTCTAAATTACATAAAGCTTTCCTGAAAGATATTTTTCTTCTAAGATGTCCGATAAAGGATCCCTCACCACCTTGGGATCTGACAGTTGTGCTTCAAGATCTAATGCAAAAAACATTTGAACCTTCAGCTAAATCTGATTTGAACTTCCTGTCATGGAAGACAGTTTTCTTAAAAGCCATTACTTCTGCAAAGAGAATATCTGAAAAACAGAGTCTGTCTTCAAAAGCTCCTTACATCATTTTTCATAAGGACAGAGTTTCCTTACGGACTAACCGTTATTTTTTATTTAAAGTGGCTTCTGAAAATAACATTAACCAATCTATCTACTTACTGGTTTTCTTTCCAAATTTTTCAAAGAAAGGAGAGTACATGCTGTGCATCTTCTTGATGTGCACAGATAACTGCATTTTTATCTTCACAGGATGGAACACATTTTGAAAATCAGATCAATTTTTTGTTTTATTTTTCACCAAAAAGTCTTGGTTGTCCAGTCTCTAAAGTTGCTTTAACAAAATAGATGGACTGTATTTCTTGGATTTATTCTCAGAAAGGTGTGACATTACCTAAACCTCCAAAGGCTCATTCAACCAGATCCATGGCTACATCATTTGCTTTTTGGTCAAGAACATCCATTGATGATATTTGGACTGCAGCTACATGGTCCAGTGCTCATACCTTTGTTATTAATTACAAATTGGGTATTATTTCTAGAAACAGAGATGCTTTTGGTTTGTCGGTACTCCAGAATGCTCTTCCATATGCGTCTCCCAAGATCAACTTAGTTGGGGACTCTGTCCCATACATTGAGGAAGAATGAAAAGGACAACATTAGATTAAAAAGTTATATACTTACCATAACTAGACATCTGTGTTGTTCGTTTTCATCCTTCCTCAACTTCACTCACATCCATCCCCCATCTGTTTTTCTGGAGAGACCTATTGGGACTGTATTGGAACCTACAGTTCTAGGTGTGAGCCCTGCCTTTTCTATCAGCTTGTACCTGTCTCTGTTTAACTATGGGGATATATGGCTGTAAACTCAATCTGAGGCAGTGGGATAGAATAGGACATTATGGGTAGAGGGAGGAGCTCAAGAGTTGGATACAAAGTCTGGAATATGCAGCTGAGTTGGATCTGAGGGTCGAATCTGAACCCATATGTTGAGGAAGAATGAAAATGGATAACACAGATGCCAAGTTATGGTAAGTACATAACTTTTAATTTTCTCTGTGTGCTTTGCCTTCTTATGCTTCTATGTTTTGAAAGGAGCTATTCTTGAGAAGCCTCATTTTCAACCACCCTTTTCTTTATTTCACCCTCTGATTTTTGCATTTTTATTTTATTTATTCATTTTATTTTACATTTGTTTACCAGGAAAGTCCGACTGGACACAGGTCCATTTTCAGCGGAGGCCTGGGGAGAAAAGCTCCAGAAGTAGTACAGTACAATGCAATACAGTACATGAGAGAGCAAAAAGTAGAGCACACATATAGCATTCATTCACAATATGGTAGAGATTAACAACTGTTACAAAAAAAATCATTGAGGTACATAATAAACTTAAAACATTTTTTTTTGCACTTATAAGTTCAGTAAGGTAAATATCAATGAGTTAAGCTTTCAGGAAAAAACTGTTTGTACATAACTGAAACCCTGAGGCATTCTCATGGTATAGATCAAGCTGGGGAGTGGCATGAGTATAGTCAGTCATTTAGATAGTGGGTTTTCAGGAGTTTTTTAAATGAGAAGGGGAGGGAGTAGAAGTAATCTGTTTATTTTTTGATTTATTTTCTCCTCTAAATTACTGGAAGCAATCTCTTGCACCAAAGATGAAGCATGAACTGCTTTTTCTAAATAGCTGCAGGATTCTTCCCAGCCAATGTTTTCTCTTTACATTTTCTGGTTTATTTTCTTTCAGGTTCTGTAAATTTCCTTTTTGCTAGCATACAGGCAGTGTTCATATTAGCCAATAACTGAATATTACCCAGAATGACAATGTATTTGCTTCCTTTTTCTCAGTTTCTGTTTTCACACTGAGTGAGCTGAAGTTAAGCTGTTGATCAGTCTGCAGCTATCTTGGAAGCCTGAGCACAAGAGGTTTGTTGATGATGATATGCCATCATTGCTGAATTTGTATAGTGTTCAAGCTGTTGGAAATGTTTTATAGGAAAGGTTGATTGAGCTAGGTAATAATCACTTTGGGAGACTGAGTTAAAGGAGGGGATAACCTTAATAGTTTAATTTTTCCTTTAGATTCAGGGTTGGTCCTTTGTTGATAAGATTATTAAATGTTGAAAAACTGTATTTATGGATACAGTTGCCCAGTACCCAGTGTGCTTTGGAAGACCAATACACATTAAGGCCACCTGTTAGGATGGAATCTTATGGTTTAAACAGTGGGCAATAGGGCCAGTGATTTTTCTCAAAAATTGTACCTGAGGCTATACTTCAAAATAGCACTGCTTAGGGTCCATGCACAGTGTGTTAGAAAGTACCATATTTTTAATTTATTGCCATAATGTTGTTAAATGAATGCATTTTGTCATTACTTATGGTATTAACATTAATATTTTTATGAACTAGTGCAATCCATCATTTTACAGCCTCAGGGAAGAGGAAGTAATGATTTAACATCCCCTTTTCCTGAAGTCAAGCAACCTTTGATGTGTCATATTTAGGCAATTGGCGTAGGGTATTGCAGGATGCTAGCTCTGCAAAAAACGGTAGCCAGAAGTTTTGTTTCAGTTTTTGTTTCTCAATTTATTTTTTTCCCAAACATCTTTATTGAATTATCACTTGTGACATAGGCAAATTTACATTCATATAAAAGTGATCAAACTATATTAACATAAACATTATACTTCACATATATTGCTATATATCACATAACCTAAGCAATATTACATAAATTATTAAATTCCTGCTTTTTTATTTTTAAACACGAAACATCTGTATTAAACCATCACATACTACATAGGCAATCATACATTTATATAAATGAAAACAAACCACACTGACACACTCCCATTTGCAAACATTATGCATCACTTATAATCTACTCAATTTTTCTCACTCAAACATTACATAGCTCATTTAAGTCCCTGAGGCCTTTTAAGCCTCATTCCTCTCTTGTATGTATTGTTCTCACAATTCCCATTTTTTCTATGTAGTTTGCTCCTACCCCTTTCTAAAGATCTCAGTTTCAGTTGTTGTACCTGTGTTACTATATTCACTAATTCCAGTATAGTTGTTTTATATTTTGATTTCCATTTTCTAGCAATTGCTTTTTTGGCAGCCACCATTATTAGACACAGCAAGGCATTACCATGTCTAGGCAATTCCGATTCTATATCATAGCTCAGAAAAATCATCTCCCTCATCAGACTAATCAGCCCAAATTCCATCAACTCACCACACTCCCAGAACATATGATGTTAAGTTGTCCATCTCGCCTTCATTCTTGCTGTTTGGGCCATCTTCTATAGCTCGAGAGCTGTTTACTGGCTCGAGGCTACACCTTATCCCAGAATGCCCAGCGTCAGCTACCCAGATCTCGTTTGCCGCTTCAGCTGCGAGGTTGCTTCGTTACTGACGCAGGCTTAGTATAAATATTTCTGTTATTATATTTGTTGTTTATTCTTAAAAATTTGTCAAGTTTTTGTCTATATATTACTTTATCCCTTATCACTTATTGTATGTTGTAGCTTTGTTGGCCGTCACTCCATAACTCGCAGGCCTTCTATCTCCCCCCTGAACTCATTTAAATTAGAGAGTCCCCCCCCCCTTAGGACAGCCATTTAAATTCGAGGCTCTCCTTCTGTCCCTTAACTATAAAAAAAAAATATATATATATATATATATATATATATATATATGTTTCTTAGTTTTGTAGGATAGCTTTTTCTTATTTGTTGTTGTGGTTGTTGTTAGTAAAAATGTCTAAAGATACCAAGGTATGTGGCTTCAAAAAGTGTGACTCATCTGGTCAGAAAATGTCTCTGACAGATGGGCACACTAGCTGTGTATATTGTCTGGGTGCTGTTCACCTGCAGGACTCCTGTTCTATATGTCATGCTTTTAGTCCAAGGGTCCTGCAGGAGCGCAAAAACAAATTAATCCTTCGGGGATTATTGAAGCCTCATGATTCTCCGGCTAAAAGTACTCAGCCAGCGAAATCCCCTAAGTCTGTCAAGTTGTCAGCTCCACCTTCGGAGCCGACTCCTTTACTTGACCAACCAAGTATGACGGTGCCGGCTGGCACCGACAAGACAGCTCCTCCGTTGACTCCATCTGCTTTTTCGGAGCCGTCTCTGAGCCATAAGAGACTGAGGTCTCCATCCTTGGAGTCCATCCACTCGTCCCCTCAGTCACCTTTGTAACAGAGTGAACGTAGCCATCATTCTTCCCACTCCTCTCGATCCTCTAGATTATCGGATCATGATGTGGAGAGAGTAGTAAGTAGGTTGCTTAAGTCACAGGCACTGGCAAAAATTCTGTCCAGCCCACCTCAACAGGTATCAGCTCCAACTGCCTCTATTTCTGTTCCTCCTCCGACTACATTTAGCTCGGAGCCGGAGACCATGGATCCGCAGGTAGTAGAACCGTCGACGCCGATCATCATCTCTCCTTCGGTTCCGACGTCTGCTCCAATTACCTCAATTATACCTTCTATCGAGGGATCTGGGCACCGAGGCTCTCTCATCGGCTCCAAGGGGAGGAATGGCATCGGACCCTTGTCCGACCCCGTTCTCCCTCTCGGAGCTTCGGCGCAGGTGAGCTGGGCTCCAACATCGGCCTCGGAGCTGTCACCCTTGATGTGGAGAAAGACTCCTGTTTCGTCGGAGCGGGAGCTGTCTCTGCCTAGAGGTCGGGACGCCTTTGAGGTCATGCGGAGTGTGCTGTCCCCCGAAACAGTTCTACTACCAGCTCCATCGGCTCCTCCCCCTGTGGTGTCTGTTCCAACCTCTACTCCTCCTCCAGACCCCAAGCGTAAGGAACCTATGCCCCAGGACACCCCACTGGGTGATCCCTCTTCTTCCGGAGCCTCCCCTGATCACCCAGAAGAAGAAGTGCAAGAGGAAGCACATAGACTCCCCTGAGTCTGTCACTTCAGATACAGACATGGATGAATCGGAAGGGTTCCCAAGGTTCCCCTCTGAAGATGTTTCCTTTTTGGACATCCTTGATATGCTTAGACAGAGGAGGGACTGGACTTCCCTAGCCCCTACCGAGGACGAGTCTGTATACCCGGACGCCTGGGTGTCTGTAGTGGCTCGAAAGGCTTGGTCAGCTCCAGATTCTGTGGAACCTACTCCGAGGAGACCAAACAAATTTATTACAGCCCCCCAGGACAAACAATTCCTCTCCAAAGGTGTGCCCATTGATGCCATGGTGGTAGCAGCAGCCACCAAGAAAGAGTTAGCAGAAACCTCTTCATCTGTTCATCCTCCGAACAAAGAGTCTCGGATGATGGACAGATATGGAAAGTGAATGTTTGCTTCAGCAACCTTTTCAATGAGGTCCCTGAACTATCTACGCCATTTTACACGTCTTTAAAGGGATCTCCTGAAAGAGCATGGAGATAACCTTCAAGATCCTACAGCTGAGGGAGCACCAGCCAAAGTAGCTTCTCAGCTTGCGACTCTTAATTCCATAGTCATCTCCTCCATGAGGCTGATTTCCTATGCAGCCGATGGAGCGAGCAGAGCCACAGGGACAGGTGTGGCTCTCAGGAGACATGCTTGGATGCGGCTGTGTCAGTTTGCGGAACCCTTTCGAGCATCCTTCACCAATACTCCCTTTGATGGCTCCTATCTCTTTGGGCCTCAGGTGAAAGACAAGTTGACCAGGTGTGAGCAGGAAGGCAAGACTGCCTCTGCCATGGGAGTCCGTTTTTCCACTCCTTCCAGACCTTATCCCAAAAGTCAGAAGAGTGGAAAGATGTGGTTCCGAAAATCCCAGGGACCCTTGCCTGACACACGTGGTGATTTTTCCCCCAGGGGCAGAGGGGGAAACAACAATAACAGCCGCCGCCATAGTGGCAGATGGGGACCGCAAAACCAGGGTGACAGAGAAACCTTTTTTGCCAAGCCCTTCCAGCATCCCTGAAGGGTTGCCCAACTGCTCACCTCTGGAGGCAGTCGGGGGAAGACTTTCGCTGTACCCAAAAGCCTGGCAAACTATAACAAGAGACAGATGGGTATTATCCATCATATCCGGAGGTTACAAAATTCCCTTCCATCAATCCCCCATAGAATCAAAAAAGCCCATCCCAGATGGTCCCACCCAATCTAAGGGATCAAGCAGTCACAGAAGTTTCAAGACTGCTAGAAAAAAGTGCCATCTTCATGCCTCACAAGTGGTCTCTCAATCAGGACGTTGCGGATCTTATCTTCCGCAATTGGGGACAGCCTTGCTGCGACCTATTTGCCACTCCTGTCAACAACAAATGCAGCAGCTACTTCTCCCTGCTTCCTCTTCCAGGTCATATACTCAGAGGTGCTCTAGTCCACGATTGGCCTGAGGGACTCCTTTCCCCCTTTTCCCCTAATTCCAAGACTCATACAGAAAGCAAAATCGTTGGGTTGCAAAATGATCCTCATTGCCCCATATTGGCCTTAACAGATATGGTTCCCGTTCCTACACCTCCACCTTCTGGATCAACCATGGATTCTGGACCCAGTTCCAGATCTTCTGATTCATCAATCAAGTGGGTTGCACCAATCCCTTCAAACTCTCCAGCTTACAGCTTGGTTACTCCACTTCCAACCTTAGCCAGACTTTTCAATATATCCCCAGCAGTCTGTGATATTATTGTATCTGAAGTAGTTAACTTCATTTGATCAGCAACCTGTGGGTTATGGATCCGAGCCGGCAGCATACCAAGCTAAAGATCCGAGCTCCAAGCTCCACCCCCTTATCCATACTACCCTGCAACCTCCTTCCAATCATCAGATCTCATTTGCCGCGGCTTTGCCAAGCACGGGATTCCTCGAGCTCCAGGCGAGTTTAGTATTTTACAGTTTTATATTTAAAACTTTGGGTACTTAGTTGCTTGTGTGTGTATGTGTAGTATTTTTCTCTTTGGATAGACATTCGTTTTCTTATTACTTTACTCTATATCACCTCTTATCCTTCGTATCTCTATCACCAGTAGGCCCCTTTTCCTTCAGGTACGAGTGTGGGTATGGCTGATAGCCAAAAGCTTACCTTTTCTAAGTGCACTGAGTGTGGCCATAAGCTGTCACTGGCGAATGGTCACACACAGTGCGTTCTTTGCTTGGGGGTGGCTCTTCTTTCCTCAGGCTGCCAAATTTGTGCAGCCTTTATCCCCCAGGCTTTGAGAGACTGGAAGAATAAGCTGATTCTGGCGGGCCTTCTACCCGCGGAATCTGCTTCTTCCTCCTCCTCTCCCTCTGTAGCGACAACTGCGGCTGCAGTTGCCCAACCATCTGGCCCTCCTCCCCTGGCTGGGACTCACCCTTCCACCTCGTCCCAGGGAGATCGAGAGGCGAAAAAAGATAGGAAAGAGAGAAGGGGGAGAGAGAGAGAAAGGGACAGAGAGAGAAGCCACAAACGGTGGGCCGAATTGGACCCCTCGGCCTCTCCCGCCAAGGTTCTCCCTTCCTCACCAAGGACTTCTAAGCCTTCCTCCCCACGGCTCCATTCTCCACGCTTCTCTCCGGAGCCAGAGGAGGAGGCCCGACCATCTTCGAGGTCGTCGCGTTGGCCCTCCCAACCGGCTTCGGCGGCCTCGTCCAGATCTACTAGAAGCCTCTCGGAGGCAGATATGGACCGGATGATGCGTTGCTTTTTACAGACTCCGCTGCATATGGGAGTGGTACTGCCCCCCCCCCCGGGGGGGGGAGTTCAGCTCCACTGTTTGCCCCGATAGCTCCTTCTCCGATCCACTACTGTGTTTCGGGAGTCTTCGGATCTGAGGAGCCTTGGAGTCAGGGAGTCGGCGCCGATGGTTATCGCTACATCGACGTCTGCCATGCCCTCAAGCCTATCAGATCCCTTTTCGGATCCGAGCTGTCGGAGCCGAGAGCCGGGCATCGGATCCGAGGGGGCGAGTGTGTCTTCGGCTCCGTTGCAGTCGGAGCACACCATCCACTCGGATCCGAGCGCTTTGGCTCCGACTCCGATCCCTTCATTGGATCCGAGGGTGCCGGCCACCTGTCTTAGAGAGGCTGGTTCCCCTTTGGCATTCGATGTTGTGGAGAGGGTTCTCTCTAGAGAATCGAGACCCCTCGCTCTGTCCTCAGGATCCACCCCCGCTCCCTTGCAGCTCGGTTTGTCCTCCATCATCCAGTCCCAGGGACAGCCTGTGTCATTGACCCCCCAGCCAGGTGCACTGGAGGAACATGAATCCATTGGTGAGCCCCCATCGGACAGTCCCCCTGAGGAGATTCCTCAGAAGCACCTGTGCAAAAGGAGGCACTTGGACTCCCCTGAGTCCCTTACTGAGGATACTGATTTGGAGGAAGGGGAAGGTTCCCCCAAGTCATCCCCCGACGACGTTTCCTTCAGAGACGTTATGGAAATGCTCCGCCAAAGGGATGGGGTCCACCAAAAAGCCTTCCACAGACGAGTCTGTATTCCTGGAGGCATTTGACACAGGCCTATCTACCTCTTGGGTGTCACCCCCCCCCCCCGGCCGACCCTCTGGTCGACCTGATTACCACCAGGGCTTGGAAGGAATTGGACACTGTAGAGCCTATCCCCAGGAGGCCCAACAAGATTTTGAGCCCCCCCTACAGACAAAGCTTCATGAAGCAAGAGTTCCCCTGTAGATGCCATGGTGGGGGTGGCAGCCACCAAAATAGGAACTAGCGCAGGACAATTCCTCAGTCCATCCCCCCGACAAGGAGTCCCGGGCATTGGACCATATTGGATAGCGGATGTTTGCTTCAGCTACCTTCTCTATTAGGGTGCTTAATTACTTGGCCCATGTTATCAGACTGCAGTGGGACCTGGTTAACGAGTACACTGAGTCTCCCCCAGAGTCCATGTCGGCCGAGGATAAATGGACTTTCTCGGTGCGTATGGCCACTCTCAAATCAGTGTCAAATACATCTATGTGGCTACTCTCCCATGCCACGGAAGGAGCTGCTAGAGTTAGCGGGTCTGGTATCGCCTTAAGGCTTCATGCCTGGCTTCGGCTTTGTGATTTCTCCGAACCTTTCAAGGCGTCCTTTGCAAATGCACCCTTTGACGGGTCTACCCTGTTCGGGAAGACCATCCGAGAGACACTGGTCCAGAGCGAGAAAGATGAGAAAACGCTGTCAGCCGTCGGAATCCGCTTCTCTACCCCTCAAAGGTCCTTCTCCAGGAACCAGCGAGGGCAGAAGAAGATGTGGTTCCAGAAATCTCAGCAGGCCCGGAACGCTCAGGACTCCTCCTCCCCCAGAGGCAGGGGGGACAAAGTGGACGCCGGCCCAGAGCCAGAGGGGGTCCGAAGAACTTCGGGTCACGGGAACCCTTTTCTGACCGACCCGCGCAGCAGCCCTGAGGGGTTGCCCGACTGCTCATCTCTGGAGGCAGTCAGGGGACGTTTCTCGAGGCACCTGGCTCAATGGGAGTCCATCGTGACAGATCGCTGGGTGCTTCAGATAATATCCAGAGGCTATTCAATCCTCTTCATAAACAAGCCCCCTTACTCAAGGCGCCTCCCAGATGTTACACCCACTCAAAGGGAGGCCGCGGCTTTGGAAATAGAAAAGCTGTTAGAAAAAAGAGCCATCCAGCATGTGCCCCCAGACCAGTCCGGATCAGGCATGTACTCCAGGTTCTTTCTGGTGCCAAAAAAGATGGGGGACTTAAGACCGATTCTCGACCTGTCAACAGTGAACCTTTTCATTGCCAAGGAGCAATTCTGGATGATCACGCTCCAATCCATCCTGCCCTTCTTGCAGGAGCAGGACTGGATGTGCTCCATAGACCTTAAGGATGCGTACTACCATATTCTCATGGACAGACGGTCCAGGAGGTTTCTCCACTTTTGGCTAGGGGCCAGTCATTATCAGTTCAGGGTCCTACCCTTCTGTCTCACCACAGCCCCCAGGGTGTTCAAGGTCATGGCAGTTGTAGCGGCCCACCTGAGACTCCAGGGCATACAGGTCTTCCAGTACCTAGACAGCTAGCTCCTCAATGCCCCCACCAGGCATCTACTCCCTCTAGCCAGGGACTTCTTCCTCTGTTTATCATTCCAGTTGGGGATCACTATAAATGTCAAGACGTCGTTCCTCCAACGTGTTCAGGTTATAGACTGTATAGGGGCCAGGATAGATTCCCTTCAGTTCAAGGCTTTCCTAACGCCAGACAGACTTTACAGCATGACTCTACATGTACTAGATCTTCTTCAGTCTCCTGCTCCCCCAGCAGAGTTAGTCCTGAGAGCTTTGGGGTCCATGGCGGCAGTGAAAAGTTTGATCCCTTACTCTCGCCTGCACATGAGGGTTTTACAGTGGACTTTGCAAGTCCAGTGGTCCATTCTACATCATCCGCTAAACTTGCCGATTCCCCTCAGCAGGTTTTGCAGGAACTCCCTCATGTGGTGGCTCCAATCCCGAGCCCTTCGGGAAGGACGACCTTTTGTTATGCCCCTACCCCAGGCCACAGTGACCACGGACGCCTCCCGCCTAGGGTGGGGGAGTGCATTGTGCGGGCAGGACTGTCCAAGGCACGTGGACTCACGACAGATTCCGTTCTGCATATAAATGTACTAGAGATGAGGGCAGTCCTTTTAGCGTTGCAGGACATTCATGACTTTTTTCCTCCAGGGACTATTGTGATCCAGTCAGACAATATGTCAGTGGTCTGGTATATCAACAAATGGGGGAACCATGTCTTACCCTCTTTGTCGAGAGGCCATGAGAGTTTGGGAATGGGCGATCTCCATCAACCACTTCCTGTTAGCGATGCACATTCTGGGTCGGTCCAGCATTCTGGCAGACAGATTGAGCAGAACTATTCTCTCCCCTTACGAGTGGTCTCTGAACTCTTCCGTAGCGGAACAGATCTTCCTCAAGTATTGTCAGCCTTGCTGCAATCTCTTTGCATCGCCTTCCAACGCAAAGTGCAGTGAGTTTTTCACTCTAATTCCTCCTTCAGGAAAAGCCCCGAGAGACACTCTAGTCCATGCTTGGCCGCCCGGTCTTCTTTATTCATATCCACCACTTCTGCTGATGACAAAATTTTTTCAGAAAGCTCGTCGGTTGGGGAGCAAGATTATCCTCATAGCCCCATTCTGGTCTCGTCAAGTCTGGTTCCCCTGCCTACGGTCTCATCTCATAGCTCCTCTCTGGATCTTGGACCCCATTCTGCATCTGATCTCTCACCCCTCGGGAATGACCCCTCCGAATCTGGACAAGCTCAAGCTCTCAGCTTGACTGATCCAGTTCCCTTAATTGCTAGGACTCCTGGTATCTCTTCCCTAGTCAGGTCCATTCTGGTGGTGGCACATAAACCCTCTACCAGGAAGATTTACAATAGTAAATGGAAATGTTTTTCCATTTGGACTTCACATAAGAACTTGGATCCTTTTACTGCTCTTATTCCAGCGGTCCTAGAATTCTTGTCTCATATTTTTCAGCAGGGGGCCAGTTCATCTACTGTAAATGTTCAGCTGGCTGCTATTTCCCATTTTCATATTGGAGGCAACTTTGGTTCTCTTGCTGCTACCAGAATTGGTAAGGCCTTTCTAAAAGGTACCTTTCTTTTGAGACCTCTTATCAGAAATTCATCCCCACCATGGGACCTGACCTTAGTTCTTCAGGCGTTAGTATCGCCTCCGTTTGAACCTGCAGCTTTCATTGATCTGAAGTTCTTGTCATGGAAGACAACGTTTTTGTTAGCCATTACCTCAGCCAGGAGAGTGTCGGAGTTTCAGGCTCTTTCTATCAAACCTCCATACCTTGTATTTCACAAGGACAGGGTATCTCTCAGGACTAATCCCTCTTTTCTTCCCAAAGTTGCTTCCGAGACAAACATTAATCAGTCCATTAATTTGCCAGTTTTTTCCCCCAATTACCAGAACAGTGTCTTTCGTAAATCTGACCAACTTTTCGTCTCCTTTGCAAAACCCTTTCTAGGGAAACTGATTTCTAAAGTAACTCTCATCAGATGGATTTCTAGCTGTATTCTCCTAGCATATAAAGAATCTGGCTTGTCAGAACCAATGGGAGTTCATGCTCATTCTACGTGTTCTATGGCAACGTCTGCTGCAGTCTGGTCTAGAGTTTCCCTAGATGACATTTGTTCAGCGGCTACATGGGCGTCCTCTCACACCTTTATTTCTCATTATAAGCTAGATTTAGTGTCTAGAGGAAGGGCTGCTTTTGGCTCTGCAGTACTCCAGAATATTCTTCCTTGAAGACCTCCCAAGATTTTGGGTAGCTGGGGACTCTGTCCCACAGGATGCTGATCAAATGAAGTTAACTACTTCAGATAAAGAAGTTATGTACTCACCATAACGTTCCATCTGATTAGGTAACGTCATTTGTCAGCAACCGTCCCTCCCTCCTTCCCCCTAACCTGAATATTTATTTAGCTGAACTCGAGGTTTGGATGCTCTAGTTTTGTTTGTTTCTGAGTCAGGTTTTCTCAGGTTGTTAGTTTGTTTTGTTGTTTGTGCAGGTGGCAAACGCGATCTGAGGATTGGAAGGAGGTTGCAGGGTAGTATGGGTAAGGGGGTGGAGCTTGGAGCTCGGCTCTTTAGCTTGGTATGCTGCCAGCTCGTATCCGTATCGGATCCGTAACCCACAGGTTGCTGACAAATGAAGTTACCTACTCAGATGGAACATTATGGTGAGTACATAACTTTTTTTTCCTCACATAAGTCTACAACGAGGAAAATGTATGCTAGTAAATGGAAACGGTTTTCTTACTGGGCAAAATCTAGAAATTTGGATCCTTTCTCAGCCCCAGTCCATGAAATTCTTGAATTTCTAGCACAACTCTTTCAGGCTGGTGCGGCTTCCGCTACCATTAGAGTACAACTAGCTGCCATTTCTAATTTTCATATTGGTATGTTTAGTTTAAATGTCTCATAAGCTCTGCAAGGCCTTAATGAGAGGAACATCTGTTCTTAGAGCCCCATTTAGAGATCCTCCTCCTCCTTGGGATCACAGTTTAGTTTTAACTTCATTAATTTTTCCTCCCTTTGAACTGGCAGCATCATGTTCCTTAAAATTTCTTCCTTGGAAGACACTTTTTCTGGTTGCTATCACTTCAGCTAGACGTGTCTCAAAACTTCAAGCACTATGTGTTCGTCCTCCTTACCTGCTGTTTCACAAGGACAGAGTTTCTCTGAGGACCAATCCATCCTTTATTCGTAAAGTCTGCTCAGAGAACAATTTAAATCAATCCATAGATCTCCCAGTTTTCTTTCCTAGTCACAGCAACAAGGCAGAATACAAGCTCCACCAATTGGATGTGCACAGACAATTGCGTTTTTACCTCCATAGAACTAAGGAACTAAGAAAGTCAGACCAGTTATTTCTTTCTTATGCTTTCAACAAACAAGGCCTTCCAGTTTCTAAGGTGACCTTATCCAGATGGTTATCTGGTACTATTGCCTTTATTTATCAGTTACGAAATAAAGAGCTACCAGCTAAACCAAAAGGTCATTCCACTAGAGCATTAGCCACCTCTGTGGCCTTTCAGTCTAGGTTGCCCATAGACTCAATCTGTGCAGCTGCCACTTTGGCAAACCCTCACACTTTTATCTCTCATTACAAGGTGGACATGGTCTCCCGGAGCAGAGCTTCCTTTGGCTCTACTGTTCTGAAGAGTCTGTTCCAATGAGCCACCCGGGATTTTAGGTGCTAGGGACGCTGTCCCAAACAGCAGGAATGAAGGCAAGATGGACAACTTAACATAAAGAAGTTATGTACCTACCATAACGTTCCATGTTAGTTGTCTTCATCTCATCTTCCTTCTTGCATCCCCCCCTCCTTCCCCCTTCCTAGAGGATTGAGAGGAGTTCCTTTTTTGTTTTCACTGGCTGAGTATCTTTTATTACTTCACTTGCCAGGTAATTTATGACTCTTTCCTTGTTTAGGTGTATTGGATAACCAGTTTTTAGGTAACTGGTTACTCTACTTATGTCTAGTGTGCTCTATCACAAACCAGATCTGGGTAGCTGATGCTGGGCATTCTGGGATAAGGGGTAGCCTTGAGCCAGTAAACAGCTCTTGAGCTATTGAAGATGGCCGAGTCGGAGCCGAGGATCGGCTGCGAACCCAAACAGCAAGAAGGAAGGCGAGATGAAGACAACTAACATGGAACATTATGGTAGGTACTCAACTTCTTTTCCCAATTGCCTGTTTCTTCCCCTTCACACCTCTAGCATTTCATTTTTGATAATGTATTGTGTGTGGAGTTAACGGTTATCAATATAAGGACTTGCGATGTGGTGGGCGATGATATGCTGAAGTCTGTCCTCCTTGCAGGAGAAGGGATCTGTCTGCAGTTTTAAGATTTAGATTATTTCACTTTAGTTTTAGATGTTTTTGATTATCTGTCTTCATGAAATAAGTCTAGCTTTTAATTAAGTGACTAAATTATACACATTTTGGATTAACGCTATCCATTCATTCTGGGTTACAGACTCCAGTGAGAGTTTAAGCATTACAACCCTCTCATTTTCAATATGCTTGGTGAATTATTTCTGAAGTTTGATACACATTTCTTTCTTTAAATACCTAAACCTATTTTTATTAACCCCCTGGAACCTTCTTTCTCGTTATATATTGGAACGTGTACAGGTGCTGCTCTCATTGTTATGAGCAGTAAGTTTTCCCCATCTTCTGTCCATTAAACAGACTAAATTGCTCATATCTCTAAAGCTACCCATGTCCTGCTGAGAAATAATGTCTTGTTTGAAGGCACCAAAGTTGCTTGTTTTCCTTTCATCAATAAGGTAAGCATGTATTTTTATTTATTTATTTAATAATGAGGTAGGCCTGCTGGTCATGTCTTCAGAGACAACCCAAGAGCACCGTGTAGTTCAGTGACTTACTCATTGTCATGCAATAGGCAAATGGATTGGGAGGGAATCAAACAGTGTACAACAACTCATAGCCTTGATCTGGTGTACAAACATCCAGTGAATAATAATAATAATAATAATAAAAATTATTATTATTATTATTATTTTATTTTTATTTATTTATTTGACATTTGTTAACCAGGTTGGTCCAACTGAGTGGATACCTGATGAGAAAAGCTCCAGTACAATAAAAATTGAATATAAAATGTACATTAAAGATAATAGAAATAAACAGTAACAGGCTGGTGCCATGAAGGACAACAAAGATGAGACCTTAATTATTATCTAGCATGGCAGGTACAATGAAATACAAAATTTGAGCCATAACTTTATACTCATGTTGGTACATAACAAAGAAAGGAATACAGGCATTGAAAAACATAAATTTGAAGTACAGGTTAATAAATTTCATATCCAATATACACTGTAGTAGAGAATTCTTGATAGTTACAGCTGTAAAATAAAAATATGTAATAGAAGTTGAGAAAGGAGGAAGAGGGGTTTATGTAGGGTCCTCGCAGGGGTATTTCCGCAAGTTAGATAGGAAGTTTTTAAGTTCAGTTTTGAATCAACTTGTGTGTGTGATATTTCTTACATCAAAAGGGAGTTTGTTCCAGGCTTGAGGTACAAAGTATTTGTATAGGAGTTTATCAATGGTTTTATTGGGCATGTAAATATCTAGTAGATTTTGGTCAGAGCTTTAGAGTGAACTGTTCGGGATATAGTAGGAGAATAGAGAAGTGAGGGAGGGGCAGGCAGTGGGTTTGTTAAGTATGGAGTTTATTATGTGAAGCTGTGAAAGTAATAATTGTTGGGGGAATTCTAGCCATTATAAGTTCTTTAGTGCAATGCAGTGGTGTGAGGTGTATGGTTGGTTTGTGGCAAATTTGGCAATTTTGTTATAGGTTTGTTTGATGGTTAATGTGGATTGTAAGTTTTTTAGTGTTGGAGAGGCATAGAGTAGGCTGGGAAGGAGGAATGCCTGAGTCAGAGAAACTTTAGATTCTGAAGTAAAGAATTTTTTGTTTCTATAAAGTAAACCCAATTTTTGGTGCGTTTTTCTTTTTTTTTGGATTCACTGCTGAATGTGCAGGTCAAATTTTAGTTGGTCATCAATTATGGTGCCAAGGAGCTTTGTGCAGGATTCTCCTTTAATGATTGTATTATTGAGTGACGAGTTGATAAAGGTGTCTTTATGGTGAAAGAGATTTTGTAAGGAAGAAAAGAAGTTTGGTTTTATTTGGATTTAAGATGAGCTGGATTTCTCTAAGACATCTTTCAACAGAAAGGAATGATCTTTGGGTAAGTATGTGAAGTTGAGTGATGTTGTCAGAGGAGGAGATAAGCGTAGAGTTGTCTGCATATCGAATAAGAGAGGAGTGGTTGCAGGATGTGAATAGCTTGTTAGTAAAGATGTTGAAGAGTAGGGTTATTATCATCATCATTATCGATTTTATTACTGCTACTTTTTGTTTGGTTCTAGAAATGATGGAGCCAGAGACTATCATACCATCCCCGGAACCAGCTCGCATTCAGTTTAAATCCCCAAAACTCATGGGAACAGGACAGTGGAAGCATTTGGTCGTGACTCTTACAAAAGAAGTGAAGAAGAGATGCACTGCTACAGCCTACCTGAATGGTCAGATAATAGGATCTGTTAAGGTAGTCTTTTCTTACATGATATTCCTTCTGTATTTTCATTTGTGAGGCATGTCTGATCCTTTTACACCTGCTGAAAGAAAAATATGTTGTATCCATCCCAGTGGCACAGAAGGATGAATTCTCCACAGTGTGATTTTAGTGACCTAGGTTCAGGGGCTGAACTGATGCCAGACTGCAACCTGACAGAAGCTGTTTTATTACCAGTGGTTTGGAGGAGGTGCATTGATGTCTTATCCTTTTGTATTGAAGTTACCTGTACATTCATACCCTTGATTTGCTAAAGAGAGGAAAATAGCTGAACATTGTAGAATAGAAAACCCCGAAGGAAGCTAGTGCAGATGTGATAAAATAATCCAATAACCAAGCGATAGCTGTAAGAACCGTAATGTTAGCACTTTTATTAAACAAGAACTTTCGGTAGGTTTAATAACCAACCTTCCTCAGACAAAACAGTTACTGACAAGGAGAAGGAAATATAAATACTTGTAATCCCTCCCAATTAATAAACTTTTAATTGGTATCCACCTTCAATTAAAGAATTCCTTGTCACTATTAGTGTACATTACAAATAAAAACATTTTTTATATATATAAAAACACCATTGTTAAAAACACCATTATTTAAAAACAACTTCTTTAAAATTTGAATTTCATCATTACATACAAGTTATTTAAGCGGTTTTAATTATTGATTAAATAATATACAGTTGATACAACCGCTTTTAAAAGATCAAAAAGCCATTTCTGCTTAATTTTGGTTATATAAACCTATATGTATACACTAGAGTGCCAAGCTCCAATAACCATGCAAAGCAAAACTAACCCCTCACTCCTCAACTAAAACAAATAACTCATGTTTGGGATGTGTGTACCTAAAAACGGTGTCGGTGTGGCGCCAAAGCCCACGGATGGCTTAACCTATACACCATCTCACTACAAATAAGAACTATGGCTATACTATGTAACCAATGGATGATACTAAAAATGTCTAAAAAAGTCCAAGGTGCATAAAATAAATTTGATTAAACCCAAAGGTGAACTAATCTTTACAAAATGGGTATGTTATCTCCTCATAGCTATAGATTTGAGGATACAGGATAGAGAAATAGCGTCATTTAATCCAGGATATATGTACGCTCCCGTTCTCACCTGCCAGAACAATTCTTCCATTTCCAAGTTTACCTGCCAAGGGTCACTGTTTAGGTCTGTTGCTACTTGTTTTACCACAGCAAAATGAAAAGTGTGGCTAGGGTAATCGATGACATGACGGGCCAATGCATTCTTTATATCAACCTTTGCAATAGCGTATAGATGTTCATATATGCGTTTTTTAAATGCCCTTTCGGTCTTTCCTATATAGAAAGCCGAACACAGATTGCATAATGCCACGTAAACCACGGCTTTAGTCCCACAATTAAAGTTACCCATGACTTTATATACCTTTTTATTGATGTTAAGTTGTGACCCTTCTTGAATATTTTTACACTGACGGCATGTCCCACATTGGGTCATGCCCTTGACCCTATTGGTGAATGTTCTTTTATTTCTCTCCAAGAGGGATTTCAATGAGCAACCTTTTCTAAATGTGAATCCTGGGGTTGAGCCTAGCAGGTCTATCAACTGTTTGTCCTCCTTAATAATTGACCAATTCTTTTGTAAGATGTCTCTAATGTAAAAATGGTCTACTGAAAACGTGCACAAAAATTTTGTTCCTAAATCAACCTTGACGCTATTAATTGTTGCTATTTCCATGTTGTCTTGATTTATATGGTTCTCGGAGAGCCCTGGATTTAAAATAGGCTTAAAATATCCGACGAGCCTTTTACTTTCTACTTCCTTTTTGATTTCAATAAGAAGGACTTGGGGGTAACCTCTATTTAAGAACATAGTATTCAATTTATCGCACTCCTTGTTAAAATCTACATCCCTAGTAGTCATGCGTGCCGCCCTTACCATCTGTCCTTTCACCACCGCCTTCTTTTGATGGTAAGGGTGGCAACTGCTGAAATGTAGAAATCCATTTGAATAAGTGGGTTTACGATAAATCCTGCTGATAAACCTTGATTCTTCGTAATCCTTAATCAGCAATATATCTAGATAATTGATTTCGTTGGAATTCACTTCAAATGTAAAATCCAGAAAGCTTGTGAATGTCTTCATAATTTGTATAAAGGCTTTTATTTCCTCTACAGGGCCCTTCCATAGGAAAACATGTCATCCTGGTATCTGGTGTACCAGGCGACATGTTTTTTGAAAACTTCGTTAGTAAATAGAAGAGTATTTTCCCATTGTGCAATAACGCAATTTGCAAATGCTCCACCACACGGGGAGCCCATGGCCACCCCTGTAGTTTGCTTGTAAGTGGACCCATTAAAATTAAAAAAACTATATTTCAGGATCAGCTCCAGTAATGTTTCAGTGATGTAGACTATGTTCTGGGGTACTTTTTTGTTTTCCATAAATAGTCTTAACCATTCTAAGCCTAAATGTTGTGGAATCACTGTATATAAATCTTTTATGTCCACTGTCAAAAAGATAAATTTTGGGTCAAAAACTATTTCATTGACATTTTCTAGGAAGTGCCACGAGTCCCTACAAATATGTTTCTCTGTTTTAATGAGTGGTTTAAGGATTGTGTCAACATATTTAGCGCATCCAACCAAAATAGACCCCCTACTATCGACAACTGGTCTAAATGGGGGTTTAATAATAGACTTATGAATTTTTGGAACTCCAAAGAATTTCGGCATTTTTGGTGCCACCATAGATAAGTAGGAATGTATGTCCTGGTCTATAAATTCTTCTAAGAATAAGTCCTCGATTGTATTTCTTATGTAACTGTGCGCTTTATTTACTTCATTCAGGCTAATGCTCTCATATGGACCATTGTCTAAATGTATAGATAATTCATCCAAATAATGATTGTTATTCATAAAGATGAGTCCATTGCCCTTATCGGGTTTCATAACCCGTATGTTGCAATCCTGGATTAAAGTCAAAAAATCGCGCTGTTCACTAGAAATATTGAGTATATTTTTCTTCCTGTTACCCTTATTTGCCGCTAGATGCCTTAAATCCAGCTCACAAACTTTCTCAAATGATCTCAAGTTGTTGACCAAGGGTGGATTAAATAAGCTAGCTATTCTAAAAGGGTTGATCAAAGAAGAACCTTTACCCAAAACAGTTGTTAAATTCAATTTACGTACGAATAATTTGAGGTCTATTATAGTTTTAACTAAATCCATGTGGGAGTCGGGGACAAAGCCTAGACCCTTAGAGAAAAAGTCCACCATATCTTTAGTAATATTCAAAGAGGTATAATTGAAAATCTTAAAGTCCCCTTCTGAGCTGTGTATTATTATGGGATGTTTCTCCCCAGATGTCATAGCCTCCCCTGATTCTGCCTGCTCTTTGGATTTGTTCCTGATGTCGCAATCCTCTTCGACCTCAAGTTCATCTGGTGTGTATTCTGGCCTTCCCAAAAACCCTGGTTGTGGTCCTCGCTTATATCCACCACTCTATGGTTAGGGGATCCCAACTGTAATGGAGGTATCCGATCAACTTCTTCGGGTGTTACTATGACTTCTAGCTCATCTTCGAAGTCATCCCCCCGAAAGTTGTTACCTTGGTTAGAGGTACCTTCATCATTTAGAAAATCATCTAGGCACTGTACCTCTTGTCCTACCCTGGGGTGAACATGCCCATCTTTTATCAAAGTGACTACATTTCCTTTATGATTATTCCTATGTTTTGTGTTCTTTAATTTACTAGCCTGTGAGGGTGCAGGATAAGCTATCCTGGCCGTATACTGTTGTATGTCCCTCCTAATTTTCTTCTTCTTGTTTTCACATAATTTGTTAGTGGTGGCCTCTATGCTTGTAAAAATACGAGCATAGTCGTATTTATACCTTAAGAAGTCCTGGTGTTCCTTAATTTTTTGTTCCAAGTCTGCTAGTTCCCCTCTTAAAACATTTATTTGTTGATCATAGTACTGAATGAGCAGTCTCATAAACTCAAAACCCTGCCTGTCAAATAAATCAAGCAATTGGCTATGAAATGGGGATCCTTGAACTAATCCTGCTGGGAAACGCCATTGCCTAAGCCCCTTTGGAACAATTTTCCTCTCTATGCACTCTTCAAGGTAGGCATTCTCTAGTTGTAATTTCTTACATTTGAATAACTTAGCGTCAAACTCGCTGATAAGTGTGTTAATGTTGTCAAACACAGAGCCGATGGCTCCTACATCAAGTTCGCCTTCGTTTATGTTATTGTAACTATCATTAAAAAAACTTTTCTTATTGAGGTACAAATCGACACTAGGTGCTGTATCATGCAACCTATTTTGCGTTACAGTACCTTGTGTATGCCCAGTATTATGCATGGGCAAATGTCCTTGTCCTGGCGGAATATAACCCTCGCTATTTGAGGTAATATTCGGATCGTTCGTCTCCGCATTTCCTGCTGTATTACCACTTCTAGTAAGTCCTGCAGGTCTCATTCCGGTTACATTAAGACTAGTAATGTCCCAAGCCTTGGCGTCTTCCTTACGCCCATCCAGTACTTTAGGCCCTCCGGTCTTATTATCCCATCGATCCATACGCTGTGTTAAGGTGTCCATCCTGCCTAATAGCAACTGGATCAGTGTAGTTAGGTTGCCGTCAGCGTTCGCCTCCTCGGCCCCTCCGATTACGCTAATGCTGTTGTTTCCTCCCACATGGTCTTGGGAGAATAATGGAAACACTGAAACATTACTGGAGCTGATCCTGAAATATAGTTTTTTAATTTTAATGGGTCCACTTACAAGCAAACTACAGGGGTGGCCATGGGCTCCCTGTGTGGTGGAGCATTTGCAAATTGCGTTATTGCACAATGGGAAAATACTCTTCTATTTACTAACGAAGTTTTCAAAAAACATGTCGCCTGGTACACCAGATACCAGGATGACATGTTTTTCCTATGGAAGGGCCCTGTAGAGGAAATAAAAGCCTTTATACAAATTATGAAGACATTCACAAGCTTTCTGGATTTTACATTTGAAGTGAATTCCAACGAAATCAATTATCTAGATATATTGCTGATTAAGGATTACGAAGAATCAAGGTTTATCAGCAGGATTTATCGTAAACCCACTTATTCAAATGGATTTCTACATTTCAGCAGTTGCCACACTTACCATCAAAAGAAGGCGGTGGTGAAAGGACAGATGGTAAGGGCGGCACGCATGACTACTAGGGATGTAGATTTTAACAAGGAGTGCGATAAATTGAATACTATGTTCTTAAATAGAGGTTACCCCCAAGTCCTTCTTATTGAAATCAAAAAGGAAGTAGAAAGTAAAAGGCTCGTCGGATATTTTAAGCCTATTTTAAATCCAGGGCTCTCCGAGAACCATATAAATCAAGACAACATGGAAATAGCAACAATTAATAGCGTCAAGGTTGATTTAGGAACAAAATTTTTGTGCACGTTTTCAGTAGACCATTTTTACATTAGAGACATCTTACAAAAGAATTGGTCAATTATTAAGGAGGACAAACAGTTGATAGACCTGCTAGGCTCAACCCCAGGATTCACATTTAGAAAAGGTTGCTCATTGAAATCCCTCTTGGAGAGAAATAAAAGAACATTCACCAATAGGGTCAAGGGCATGACCCAATGTGGGACATGCCGTCAGTGTAAAAATATTCAAGAAGGGTCACAACTTAACATCAATAAAAAGGTATATAAAGTCATGGGTAACTTTAATTGTGGGACTAAAGCCGTGGTTTACGTGGCATTATGCAATCTGTGTTCGGCTTTCTATATAGGAAAGACCGAAAGGGCATTTAAAAAACGCATATATGAACATCTATACGCTATTGCAAAGGTTGATATAAAGAATGCATTGGCCCGTCATGTCATCGATTACCCTAGCCACACTTTTCATTTTGCTGTGGTAAAACAAGTAGCAACAGACCCAAACAGTGGCCCTTGGCAGGTAAACTTGGAAATGGAAGAATTGTTCTGGCAGGTGAGAACGGGAGCGTACATATATCCTGGATTAAATGACGCTATTTCTCTATCCTGTATCCTCAAATCTATAGCTATGAGGAGATAACATACCCATTTTGTAAAGATTAGTTCACCTTTGGGTTTAATCAAATTTCTTTTATGCACCTTGGACTTTTTTAGACATTTTTAGTATCATCCATTGGTTACATAGTATAGCCATAGTTCTTATTTGTAGTGAGATGGTGTATAGGTTAAGCCATCCGTGGGCTTTGGCGCCACACCGACACCGTTTTTAGGTACACACGCCCCAAACATGAGTTATTTGTTTTAGTTGAGGAGTGAGGGGTTAGTTTTGCTTTGCATGGTTATTGGAGCTTGGCACTCTAGTGTATACATATAGGTTTATATAACCAAAATTAAGCAGAAATGGCTTTTTGATCTTTTAAAAGCGGTTGTATCAACTGTATATTATTTAATCAATAATTAAAACCGCTTAAATAACTTGTATGTAATGATGAAATTCAAATTTTAAAGAAGTTGTTTTTAAATAATGGTGTTTTTAACAATGGTGTTTTTATATATATAAAAAATGTTTTTATTTGTAATGTACACTAATAGTGACAAGGAATTCTTTAATTGAAGGTGGATACCAATTAAAAGTTTATTAATTGGGAGGGATTACAAGTATTTATATTTCCTTCTCCTTGTCAGTAACTGTTTTGTCTGAGGAAGGTTGGTTATTAAACCTACCGAAAGTTCTTGTTTAATAAAAGTGCTAACATTACGGTTCTTACAGCTATCGCTTGGTTATTGGATTATTTTATCACATCTGCACTAGCTTCCTTCGGGGTTTTCTATTTCAACAGTCTGTTTGGCAGTTTTCGTGGAACATTGTAGAATGATATAGAACTGTTTGAGGAACACAGCACCTGTGCTGTGTCAATAAGAGCCCCCACTCTCTTCTTTGAGGTACAAATTGGATGAAACTAGGGACAATCTGGATCAGAGTATCTTAGGCACTGTGTCAAGTTAACAGGCAGCTACTGGAGTAACAAATACGTCTGTGTTATCCCCTGATTATGCTCAGCAAAAAAAAAAAAAAAAAAAAGAAACTTTTATACTGTGTTATTAGTTGACAGAATAAAGATATACATTATATACCTGACATTCCAGAAAACATTGATCTGATATTGTCATTTTCCATTCATTCCATAACTAGACTCATGGATCCAGCTCTCGAGCCACTCCCTTTACCCACAATCCCCCACCATTCTGGCATACATCAGATCTCATTTGCCGCCATGTCGTTTGGGTGTGGATTTCCTGCTGTTGAGCTAGGGTATTAAGTAGTATTCTATGTCTCCTTATTTCTGAGTTTTTTATTTGTAATATCTTTTTCCTCTTCCTTTCTTTGCCATTACGTGAGTAGTGGACTTTTGATAACATTGACATTTTTTCAACTTTTCAAACTTTTCTTCTAGTTAGGCCTCACTACCCTTGTGAAGGTATTCTTCCAAATACCCTCATTGGTATTCTCGCTCTCTTTATTTTTCTGTCTACCTGTCTGTAGGGTTTTTCTGAAATACCATTGTTGGTATTTTTCTCTCCCCTGCTGTTTCTGTAACAAAAAAAAAATCTCACTCTTATGTTCCATTTCTTTTTTGATATGGCTGACAAACTTATGGGCTGTAATAAATTCATTTCCTTTGGGCATAAGATCCCTAATTCTGATGCCCATTATTGTGTGGGTACTGCCCATCTTGAAGTTGACTGCTGTAGTTTTTTGGGATTCAACTCCTATGATTTGAATGACAGGAGAAACAAGTTAGGGTTTTTCTGCTTCTTTACCAGCTGGGAGTCAAATCCCCTCCAAAAAACAGAATAAAAGGAGACGTAACTCGACTCCAAAAGAAAAGGAGTCCAGGAAATAGTCTCCCTTACTGTTCTCCTCATTTGGTTCTGATTCCTGAACCTCTGGCAAAAGTTTCTAAGAAACTGGATGCATCATCAACCTCTGATCCTGCAACTCCTAGAACCAAATCTCTTTGGATCTAATTTCCATGTTTCTACATGGAGTCAATATCTCCTTGGCTGTATTAGCCTTTTTTTGCAAGAGATACTGAGGAAACCATTCAGACCAACTTCCATATCCCTTAAGTCCTCCAAGAATTTATTTGAAGTAGAGGGGAATAAAATGATGAGAGAGTTTTTCAGGCCTCCGATCCAGATGGGGTAATTCTGGCTCTGGCTCCCATTGGACCTGTGAGCCTGCCCTCTTTCCAGTCTCATGATATAGTTCCTATGCTCCAACTGGTGGTTTTGGAGCCTCAAATCTGAGATCTTCGAGAATGTCCTTGTTGGAGCCAAAGACAGGTTGTTCTTCCACTCTGACCATGCTCCTGAGTTGTCTGACTGATCCCTTCGGAGCAGGATGACTGATGGAGCCAAAGTGTAAGTGCTGGCTCTGGGGTTTGGGGTCAACTCTGAAGCTGTCACAGCCATCCTTGTCTCTTGGCTCCTTGGTGTTAGACAACTCAGCTCTGGCTCCCTTCTAAAGGCAAAGGTCTATGGGGATTCAGAATTCAGTGTAGGTAGCTGTGGCACCCCTGTCACATCAATGGCTGTTGTTTCTCCTGAACCTTCTGCCTTCAACATAATGGAGAGGGCTTTCTATCTACCCAGAGAGAAGACATCCTTACCCTCTTTGAATCCAGTCCTTCTTCCTCCATTGAACTTAAGCTCTGGGCCTCTTATGCCTATTCCACAGTGACGGTCACCCAATACTAGTCTTTAGGCAGTCCTCATTCAGGACTCCCCACCCACTTCTGATACTTAACCAGACCACCTCACTGATGAGCTCCCTAGGAAAAGGACTTGCAAAAGGAGACACTTAGAATTCCCTCAGGAATCTATCACCAAAGACACGGACTTCAGTGAAGGGAAGGGGTCCCCCAGATCTCCACCTGATGATGCCTCCTTTGGAGAGATCATGGAACTTCTTAAAGAGGGAGGTGGATTGTATTTCAAAACCCCTTCCTAGATGTCGGTGTTTCAGGAGGCTTTTGGGTCTGGCCTGGCTACATTTTGGGTTGTCCCTCCTGCTGATGAGTTGAACAACCTTATCTCATGCTGAGAATGGAAGGAAACAGGTACTACTGAACCCATACCTAAGAGGCCAGATACATTTTTATCTCTACCCAAAAATAGTTGTCCATTGGAGCAAGGGAGTCCCAATAGATGCCACTAAGAGGAAGTTTGCAGAACAGATCTCACCTGTCCATCTCCCTAATAGGGAGACCAAGACCTTGGACAGATTTGGTGCATTTATACCTGGGTGACCTATGTTGTTCAGTTGCTGAATTATTTGGCACATTTCACCAGGTTACAAAGGGATTTGACCAAGGAGCTTTCCAAATCTCTTTCAGGGTTCATGCTTGTGGAGGATCAGAAGAAATTGTTTCAAAATTGGCTGCTATTTCAGTCTGTTTCCAATGTGTCCTAGAGGCTTATCACTCATGTCATGCAGCCAGAGGTACTTATAGGGCTGTGGGTTCAGGCATTGCACTCAGGAGGCATGCCTGGATGTGCCTTTCTGATTTTGTGGACCCTTTGAAGTTTTCTTTCATCAATGCTACTTTTGATAGATCATCCTTGTTTGACCCCAAAGTTAAGGAAACACTCTCCAGAAGTGAGCAAGATGGAAAGGACCCTATATTTTGTTGGGATCCACTTTTCTACTCCTCAGAGGTCCTTCTGCCAGAAAGAATGAGGTGGTGAAAAGATGTGGTTTTGCAAATCCCAAGGGCCTTTCCAGGACTCACAACAAGATAGTTCTTCCTGGGTTGTGGGTGGGGGTCTGTAACGGAAGATGGCGCCCTCGTTACAAAGGAGGATTGCAGAATCAGGGTTTCAGAGATACCTTCACTGATTAGCCTTACCAGCCCTCCTAAAGGGTTGCCCGACTGCTGTACTCTAGAGGCTGTCGGGGGTGCTTACCTCTGCACCCAGAAGTCTGGGCATCTATCACAAAAGACACTTGGGTGCAGAAAATCATATCCTGAGGTTAATTCATACATTTTCCCAAATTCTTTTGACAAAAATGAAAAAGATCCCCAGTGCTCCACCCAATCAGAGGGAAGTAGCAACCTTGAAAATGGTAAAGCTGCTAAGAAAGAGAGTCATCCAAAAAGTCCCCTAGACCAGCAAGGATCCAGAACTTTCTGAAGATTCTCTTGAGACCAGTTCTGGATCTCAGCAAACTAAACCAATATGTAAAATATTCAAAGTTCTGGATGGTCGCTGTTCAGTGCATTTTGACTCTACTGCGAAAGGACAGTCGGATGTGCTCGATAGCTCTTCGGGATGCATGTTGTCATACAAAATGAACAGGTGCTTCAGAAGTGACCTACCTTTCCTGCTGGGAGCCAGTCATTACCAGTTCAGAGCACTGCCTTTTGGCCTTACCACAGCCATCTGAGTGTTCACCAAATGCGTGGCAGTGGTAGCGGCTCACCTAAGACTGCTAGGATTCTGCGTATTTCCATACCTAGATGACTGACTCCTTACTTCTATCAATCAGCTAGATATCTTCACTTCCTCTAATTCGTACCCTCAGACTACAGAAAAAGGAAATGATCTCCCACTCTTATCCTCCAGCAAGGCTAGTGTTGCAAGCCTTAAGATTAATGGCAGCAGTAAGAACTCTAGTTCCATTAGCCCGATTTCATAAGTGGGTCCTGCAGTGGACTCTTGTCACTTCAGTGGTATATTCTTCAGTTTCCGTTGAGCAGTCTGGTCAAGATTTCCAAAGTTTGCAAGGAATATCTTCTTTGGTGGTTTCATTCAGAAAAAGTTTGTCAAGGGCATCCCTTTGTTCTCCCACAGCCAGTAGGCACAATCACCATGGACGCCTCCTATATTGGATGTTGGCCTTTCTTGGGAAGGGCAGTCCAAGGTACGTGGTTTCCAGAAAAGGCCAATTTGCATATCAGTATCTTGGAAATGAGAGTAGTCCTACTAGAACTGCAAGCTGTTCAAGATGTTCTCCCCTCAGGGATGATTGCAGTACAAACAGGCAACATGTCAGTAGTCTGGTATATCTACAAATAGAGGGGACCAGATCTTTCCCACTGAGTCAAGAGGCAGTGAGAGTGTGGCAATGGCCACTCTCTTCTGGTCATTTTCTAATGACAAGCACATACTTGAGAAAACCAACTTGCTTGCAAACAAACTAAACAGGTCCACTTTAATGCCTCACGAGTGGTCTCTCAACCAAAGAGTGGCAGAAAGGATATTCCATTGATGGGGCCAGCCATGATCCATTCTTTTTGCTTCTCCCCTCAACATCAAGTGCAGCAGGTTCTTCAGCCTGGTCCCTCCACAGGGGAGTCCTCGAGAGATGCTGTAGTCCACAAATGATGCTCTAGTCTTCTTTATGCTTAAATTTCTACAAAAAGCATCCCAGTTGAAGAGCTGAGTCATCCTCATTGCACCCTTTTGGCCTCGTCAGGTTTGGATCCCCTTCCTCTGACTTCATCTTCTGTATGCACTGGACCTACATCCAGACCTTCTATTTCACCCGTCAGGGATGAAACACCCGGACATCAACATCTTCAGGTTGACCTATGGTGTCTCCAGTTCCAGTGATGGTTAGACTGTCTACGCTTTCTTGCCCCAGTCTGACATACTGTTTTTTCCTCTCAGAAGCGTTCTACCAGCAAAAGTTATAAAAGTAATTGGAAAAGATTTTCATTTTGGGCTCTTCAAAGAGATCTGGACCCCTTCTCTGCCCCAGTCTCGGCAATTGTTGATTTTCTGGCTACTGTTTTTAACAACAGGGCAAGTTATTCTACTGTTAAAGTTCCATTAGCAGCCATTTCTAATTTTCACTCAGGTGAGAATCTTTTCTCTTTGGCTTTTTAAAATTGTGCAAGGCCTTCCTTAAGGGTACCTTTTTAGTCAGGCTCCCAGTTAAAGATTTTAACCCTTCTTGGGATTTGACTATTCTATTACAAGCTCTTACCTTACCTCCGTTTGAGCCTTCAGCTAAGCTTGATCTTAAGTTCTTGTCCTGGAAATAGTTTTTCTGGTTGCTGTCACTTCTGCTAGATGAGTACATGAACTTCAAGTCCTTTCCGCAAGATCTCCAAATTTGACCTTCCATAATGATAGGGTTTCATTACACACGAACCCATCTTTTTTTACCTAAGGTGGCTTATAAATCCAGCACATATTAGGTCATCAGTTTACATGTGTTCTTTCTGAAATTCTCAAAGTAGAATGCTTGCTGCATCTTTTGGACTTACATTCTCAGCTTAGATTTTATCATTTCATCTGCACAGAATTAAAGATTTCAGGAAAACTGAATTATTTGTATCCTTCTCCAAAAGCATATTGGGTAAAGCAGCTGTCTAAAGTGACCCTGGCTAAATGGTTGACTGATTGTGTACCCTCTGTTCATAAAGAAAGAGGTTTATCTTTTCCTAAGCCTCCCAAAATATATTCCGAGAGGTCCATAGACACTTCATCTACCTTTTTTTCAAGAGCCTCCATAGATGATATTTGTGCACCTGCCACTTGGTCCAATGCTCATACCTTTATTGCTCATTACAAGTTAGACATACTTTACAGAAACAGGGCAGCATTTGGTTCCACTGTACTCCACAGTATCCTTCCATGAGGACCACCCAAGATTGACCCATCAGTTGAGGATTGAATAAAAATAACAACATCAGATACAGAAGTTATGTACTCACCATAACAATGCATCTGTGTTGTCCATTTTCATTCTTCCTCAACTTCCTGCCTTCCAACCCCCTTCCTTTTCAACCTAGTGAGACCTAAAGGATGTCCCTTTGGTAATTCACCTGTACCCTGTTTGGGTTCAGCCTTTTTCTGTATGTCTTGCCTTTTCATAATGATATAGTGTCATGTACATATTAGAGTTGAGGCAGCAAACTTAATTGAGTTATGTCAGGATGGTGGAATATTGTTGGTTAAGGGAGAAGCTTGAGAGCTGGATCTTTGAGTCTAGTGTAAGTGGGTGAGTCAGATCCAAGGTGGGATCTAAGACCCATCAGTTGAGGAATAATGAAAATGGACAACACAGCTGCATTGTTATGGTGAGTACATAACTTTTGTATACACGAGTATGTTGGTAAGTAAGGGTAAGGTTATTCAAACAGTCTGCTCTGTTTATTTAAAGCCTGTTCTGTAGTTAATCTGTAACATCGTTTTGATTTTCTTAGGCTTTCAAGAATCCTCACCTTTCTCAGTTTGTTTTATAGTTGAATGCCTTTTCCATTGATAGGATTCTTTTTCCAGGCAGTCAATGCACTGCAAAAATTTAGAGCTTACTGACAATATACTTTTTTATGTTCTGATGAGGTAATTTATATACAGTGGATATAAAAAGTATGCACACCCCTGTTAAAATGCCGATTTTTGTGATATAAAAAAATGAGACCACAGTAAATCATTTCAAAACTTTTTCCACCTTTAATGTGACCTATAACCTGTACAATTCACTTGAAAAACAATGCTGTATTTGACTTAATTCTGAGAATGCTGGTATAACTCTCATTCCTTAAATACAAGGAACAAATGGTATGCAGTACTGGCCCTGGGATCCCATATTGTATGACGTTTCATAAGACATTCCGTGGTTCACTATTGTATGCTTTCTCTAAATCTAAGCACATCACTGTCTGTGCAAGGACAAAGATTTGAGCCACTGTTATGCAGGCACCAGAAAATATGAATAGATTTTCTTTTGTCAGCTTTTTGACTATTGATTGAATTATCTTTTCCAGCACATTGACATTTCTTTTCCTGGATGGCTGTGCCAGGTGGTCTGTATATTTCGAAAACATCCTCAAGTCCTTTTTGAAAATTTGGACCATTCCTTCAATTTGCTGGTCCAGAGAAACTATCCTGGCCTTGCACACAGCATTGAAAATGTCTGTTAACAGTCACCCAAATTTGTTCAATGTCTGCATAATTTCTGCTTGGGTCTCGTCCAGTCCTGCAGCCTTACCACAGTGGAGCTGTTTATTTGCTGCAATGACCTCCTCTGCTGAAATGGAACACTACCTGTTTTTATACTGTATCCTCATAGGACAGCTTGTTCACTAGATTCAAGAATTCCTCAAAGTGACCCCTCTGTGTCTCAGTAATATCCCCAGTAATGGTCGAAGATTTTCCATGTTTTTTGAGAATAGCCTGGACAGTGTCCCACGTCTCTATAATGTGAATATCAGAAGCCACATCTGTACCCCTTCTGGGTACATAGAAGCTCTTCTGTAGTGGAAGTTGAACTTTTTACACACACAAGCTTTGCTTAGAAATCCCCAGGACACAAAGTTTACTTTGTCAAACTGTCCATCTCCCTGTGTTTTTCCCTGAACTCAAAAATGAAGATGAAAGGACACTTCTTGTCTTGGATGTCCACAGACAACTTAGGTATGTATCCTGACAGAACAAAATCTTTCAGAACTTCCAATGAGCTGTTCATTTCTTGTAAAGGTAAGAAGAGGGGACAACCTGTGGCAAAACAGACTGTTTCCAAGTAGTTTTCTCAGACTATTAGCTTTTGCTGTTCCTACCACAACAAAATTGTTCCAGGCTGGGTCAAAACGCACACTACCAGGGCCTTAGCTTCACCAATGGCTTTTTGGAAAGGGTTAGATTCTGCAAGTATTCTAGAAGCAGCAACTTGGTTTACTGTATATACTTTTACAAAGTACGAGAAGCTAGATTCCTTTTCCAGATCTAAGTCAGGCTCTGCTAGGACCATTCTCCAGGTGCTTCTGGACCCTTCATTATTCACCACATATATGTTCTAAGCTATAGTAATCTACTTACTTCCTCCCTCCATCCCCTTTTTTTATGTGTTTTGTATGCCAAGGTGTGGACATCTGTTTTTGTTTTTCCTAGCAATGTCCCTTCAGGGCTTGGCCTCCTTAGCCCTAAAAGGCTTGGCCCCAAAGCCTGTCTTTTAGTTAGTTCAGTTTGAGCTGTCTAATGGTTTGGGTGTGTGAAAGGTGCCCTGAAGTTTTGGAAGCTGGCCACCTTGTTATATCCTTGACAGGATATAATCCATACAGCGTAGGCTACAGCAGCGTGATCATTCAAACACGTACTGCTATGGTAAGTTGCTTACACAATTGTACTTTGTAGTAAGTTAACATAGACATCTGTACTTTGATTTTTCTTTCTTGTCTACCTTGTAGTGTAAAGATTTTCTTGCAGGAGTTCAAAGATTTCCTCCTGAGATCTGATCAACTGAAACTGGATTATATTTGTGTAACTTCAACATCTGTGTAAATTATGTGTTCTTGGCTCTTATGGAAGAGTTTGGCCTGTTATAAAAAACTTTGGGTTTGTTGAGACAGTTGCTCCTGCTGCCCACATACATGATCATTCTCTTGAGCTGACACCACTTTTGTATAGTTACCTCTTACCTGGGCTTGGAATCTCTGTCTCTTCCTCAAACCACTACTTGATCAGCCTCACCCTCTCTTATTCCCTCATTGCTGGATTGCTTAAGTAGAGGTGCCCAAGTACAGTTAATAATTCTGAAATATCTTCAGTCGGTTCCTTATGAACTTCAGTGAGACAATACTGATCTGTTAGCAGCAGCATTTGGTAGCATTTTATGTGTGGCCTTGGATCCTTTCACGCATCTTCATAATACTGTTTCTTCAGTGTTCTTTGTGACTGTGCTGCAAGTTTGCAAGTGGAGATAAATCCTTTTCCTTGAGGATAAGTGAGTGCTGGACTTGATTATTACACATACTAGTAAGAGATATCACACAAAAAGTCATACTCCTTATCCAGCAAAATCTCTGCTGCAGGAAAATTGACCTGCCAGATTATTCAGAGTGGTGGACACATTGTGCAGTCCTATTTGTCTTATCGTTTGGAAGGTATTTGAGCAACTGACTTTTAAATAACTGCTTGATTTTTTTCCCTAGAGTAATTGCCATCACGTACTTACTAGGGAGTGCCTATAGGTCTCACAGTCTCATAAGTCAAAGAATTACCGTACTGGACTTGGAATTGGTTTAAAACCCTTGGTTTTGAAGAGTTGGTTGGTTTCAGTGTTCTGTGTCCCATTTAGTGTGAGATGAATCCTTGGCAAAAACCAGTAGCTTATATCTTGCTTTGATGTTTTTGTCCATTTATATTTTTTGGTTTGTCCAATCTGCTCTTTGAACTGAAGAAATTTAATCTATAGTAAGGGAGACCCTGATTATACTAGTATTAAAGAATCCAACCATGCCTCTTGACATTCTAGTTAGACAGATGTCTCAACCTGTGAACTTTGAAGTTGTAGAACTGAACTTTAAAAATCATAGTGGAGAGTCGGAATAGCAACACTTTCTCATTTTTTACATTAGAATTTTTCCATATACTGGATCCCGTATGGTTGAAGAATATAAAGATCAGTGTAGTAAACATGAGAAAAACTAAGCCTGTGAAGAAAAAAATCATACTATTGTACCTAAATTAAGACACTTTACTATCATACCTCTAACTTTCCGTGTCTTGGGAAGGTTATTTTGAAAGTGATAAATCAATTGCTTGAATCCTTTTTAGAATCCCTTGTCCTATGGAATACATATCTATTTAGGTTAAGAGCACACCAGTGCAATGAAATAGTGCTTATTGAAGTGGTCAGTGACTTGTGACAACAGATCAGAAGTTTTATTGCATCCTAGTTCTCCTCGATCCTCTGCTTTTGACATTCTTGACAGTTAGATCTTACTGGACTGTGTAAGAACCTACTGCGTAATATATGAAAGCAATTCTTATTTTTTTTTCTTTTGCTGCTTCTCTTTGCATGCCTAAATTGTTTGTCATCTTTTGTCTAACCTCTGAGTCTCTCTAATTGGTATACATCTGTTTATATGCTGCCACTTGGTGGGTCATGTTATTAGTAAAGAGGGTTGCAGTATCAATGTTATATGGACACTATTCAGTTTTACCTTTACTTTTCCATTACATATTGTGAACTCATTGAATGTCATTTAGAAGGCATTCTTTCTTGGAAGAGCATTAATTGCCTTGGACTTATCCCATCAAAAATGGATGTCATGGTCTTTTCATGCATCATTTAGTCACTGTGCTACTCTAACCCTCTAGTCTTATATTTAATTTTATTGTATTTTATCTTTCCTTACCATAGTTGTGCACTGATTTTCAGGCACAGTCAGTTACAAATTTAAGTGGTGTGCAAGATACATAATTTCTGAGTAGCCCTTCATAATGGTATGATGTTCCAGGAGCATCTGGTTGCTACTATAAAGTCCTTTTTGTATTATCTAAGGAAGTCACCCAGCTTTAGCATATTACTTCAGTAGAGGGATTGCCCAGTGGTCATGCAGTCTGTGGCTCTCTATTGCCTAGACTACTGCAATGCCCTTTTGCCTTATGCAGTCTAATACTAAGTTGACAAGATGGCAGTGAGTGCAGAATTCTACAGCAGGTATGTGTGTAGGTAGTGTAATCTCACTCACATTTTGCATTCTCTGCACTGACTCCCAGAAAGGCGCCTTATTGTATTTTATATCCTTTTGATGGATTATAAAGCTTTACATGACTTGGGTTCCTCATAGCTATGGGAGCTTTTTGTGTCCTACTGACTGACTTGACATTTCTTCTTGGGTCCCTTGGTGCTGTTAGTGATCCCCACGTCAAGATGTGAATCAACTTAATGACAGGAAATAAATATGCAATTGGATGTTTTTAGTCAGATCCATTTTGTGCTGCTACTAGAAGACCCCTTAGTGAATGATTGCTTCTACTGTAAAAGGTTTACTTCAGTTGTCACTGCAAAATGATAAAAGGATCAGGAATAAACCAAGAAACTGCACTGTACATGTTGTCACTTTGGAATTCAAGATACTGTTTTTACACTTAATACATTTCCTTTTCAAGTGCCATTCTAAGTTCCTTTTTAGGATAAGCTGGTCAGATGCTGTTTCAGGAGGTGAATGTGCAGTATACATGAAGTCACTTGAATGCTATCCTCAGTACTATGGAAACAGTCCGGTGGTAGTTTACATACCATCATATCTTTGGCATGTGTTTAAATTTACAGCACTAGTACCTCTGAGGGTTACAGTAAGTTGTTCGTTTTTATCCCATATCAGAGTACTTGTAGGTTACGCAAAACATAATCGAAGGTTATTCAAGTGTAATGATATTCAGTTAGTTAATATTCTCTACTCTGGTATATTTTATTTTTACTAGAATGAGGGTCAGTTTGAGACTGGTATATTTGTATAGTTTTCTTTTACTGTATACATCGCATCCCCTGATCTGTTTGTCACTTCCACATTGTATCACCCTATGGAGGCCTGCCTTTTTTTTGAAAGGTGGGGATACCATTTAGTAACTTCATCTTGTGTTCAGTTAGCAGAAGTAAAAGACAGATGACGGCAAGTATCATTTACTTCTCATTTGGATTTTTTATTGTATGTAGCTATATCTAAACCCATAATAGTCTTGTATGGGATGTCAGATGTCTGCCACTTTGGAGATGCATAGAACCCTACATCCAGATTGTTTTTTTTTTTTTTTTACTACAATTTTAATTATTTTTCAGGATGTCACCCCCTGATACCCTAAGCTTATTGGGAGTTGGTCCTCCTTGCCACTTCACTGTAGGTGCCCCAGGGTGAGCTGATACTTAACCACTACTCTTCAAGATGAACCAGATGGCTATTGGCCATTCACTTCTACCTCTTCATCCAAGCCAACCCCTCTGACAACTCATCATCATCATCATCTTCTTTCAGCTGTTCCCATTAGGGGTCGCCACAGCGGATCATCTGTTTCCATTTCTTCCTGTCCTCTGCATCATGCTCTTTCACACCAACCGCCTGCATGTCCTCTCTCACCAGATCCATAAACCTTATCTTAGGCCTTCCTCTTTTCCTCTTACCTGGCAGCTCCATCCTTAGCATCCTTTTCCCAATATACCCAGCATCCCTCCTCAGCACATGTCCAAACCAACGCAATCTCGCCTCTCTTGCTTTGTCTCCAAACTGTCCAACCTGAGATGACCCTCTAATATACTGATTCCTAATCCTGTCCAGCCTAGTCACACCCAGTGCAAATCTTAACATCTTTAACTCTGCCACATCCAGCTCTGACTCTTGCCTTTTTGTCAATGCCACCGTCTCCATCCCATATAACATAGCTGGTCTCACTACCCTCTTGTAGACCTTGCCTTTCACTCTTACTGGTACCCGTCTGTCACAAATCACTCCTGACACTCTTTTTCCACCCATTCCACCCTGCCTGTACACTCTTCTTCACCTCTCTTCCACACTCACCATTACTCTGAACTGTTGATCCCAAGTACTTAAACTCATCCACCTTTACCAACTCTACTCCCTGCATCCTCTCCATTCCTCTACCCTCCCTCTCATTTACACACATACATTCTGTTTTAGCCCTGCTGACCTTCATTCCTCTCCTCTGTAAAGCATATCTCCACCTCTCCTGGGTCTCCTCAACCTGGTCCCACTCTCACTACAGATCACAATGTCATCTGCAAACATCATAGTTCACGGGACCTCCTGTCTGATCTAATCTGTCAACCTGTCCATCACCACTGCAAATAAGAAAGGGCTCGGAGCTGATCCTTGATGTAATCCCACCTCCACCTTAAATGTATCTGTTACTCCCACTGCAGTCCTCACCAATGTCACACTACCTTTGTACATATCCAGTACCACTCTTACATACTTCTCTGCCACTCCCGACTTCCTCATACAATACCACAACTCCTCTCTAGGCATCCTGTCATATACTTTCTCTACGTCCACAAAGACACAATGCATCTCGTTCTGACCTTCTCTGTACTTCTCCAACAACACTCTCAGAGCAAACATTGCATCTGTAGTGCTCTTTCCTGGCATGAAACCATACTGCTGATTACTAATCATCACCTCGCTTCTTAACCTAGCTTCCACTACTCTTTCTCATAACTTCAAGCTGTGACTGATCAATTTTATCCCTCTGTAGTTACTGCAGCTCTGCACATCACCCTTATTCTTAAAGACAGGTACCCAGACACTTTTTCTCCACTCCTCAGGCATCCTCTGACTTTCCAAGATTTCATTAAACAATCTGGTTAAAAATTCCTCTGCCATTTCTCCTAAGCACCTCCATGCTTCCACTGGTATGTCATCTGGGCCAACAGCCTTTCCATTCTTCATCCTCTTCATAGCTGTCCTTACTTCCTGCTTGCTAATCTGTTTCACTATCCCGACATTATCCAACCTTCTCTCTCTCTCTCATTCTCTTCATTCATCAGCCCTTCAAAGTACTCTTTCCATCTACTCAACACACTCTCCTCGCTTGTGAGTACGTTTCCCTCACTATCCTTTATCACCCTTACCTGCTGCACATCTTTCCCAGCTCTGTCCCTCTGTCTAGCCAATTGGTACAGGTCCTTTTCTCCCTCTTAGTGTCCAATCTCTCATACAACTCTCCATATGCCTTATCCTTAGCCTTCGCCACCTCTCTCTTTGCCATGCGCCTCATCTCCTTATACTCATGTCTACTTTCTTCATCTCTTTGACAATCCTACTTCTTCTTCGCCAGCCTCTTCCTCTGACAACTGAACCTACAATTTTAACCCAAGCCACCATGGCTGCAGTCAGGAGAATATTAATCTTATGCACCATATAGAGAAATATGTACCTGCTTGCGTTGAATGTTAAAGTATTTGTTAAAGTGCAGTTGTAAACTTCCTTGCTTTGTTTCCATTCTTCCATTTAATTGTACTGCATGCTTCCTGAATATGAACTGCACATCTGTCTTTCTGAAAACAGCAGATTATTCCTTGCTACCTTATACAAGAATTGTTCCTTGACTCCACACTGAATTTGCAGTTGTGTTGATCAAAAGATACAAACAATTATGATTTGATAAAGTATCATTTATAAAGAGAAGTGTTTTGCTTTATGGTGAAGCTAAGTGTTCTTTATATACACGTAAATGAAAAAAGAAGCAAAATTAAACAATCATCTCCACCCTAGATATTGATATAGTATGCATTTATTTATTTATTTATTTATTTATTTATTTTCTGTAAGTCACTGGGCACTTAAAGAAATAACAGTATCTCTGCTGGATACATCACATGCAAAGTGCATTCAAAAGCTTAAAACTTTCCTATAAAGATTTAACTAGAAGTGGAGTTCTACATTATGTAGAATAAAATCTTATATGTGGTTAAGATTCTTACCTTGCATAATATCCTCCATGTCAGAATGCTGAAATACAGTGATGGATACAGATTGCTCCTGCCAGTTTCATCAGTATTTACTTTCAAAACTATAATATTTTCAAGAAAAAACAGACCATGTGATGTACATTTGGGAACTCTGACAAAGGCTGAAGGTGCCAGTTCTTTGTACAGCAAGTAAGCTGTCTTCTTTGAGATTTAGCATTTAAGCATATCTCATTGAGAATGCTACCATCTGGTGGTACCTTTGTTTCTGTTCCTGTAATGCTTTTTTACATTTTTGTGTTACGATAGTTAACTAATGAAATGTCACAGTAACAGCAGTAAATGTAAAAATGTTCTTTGTTGCCATGGTGATTGGCTTAAACTAAACAGTTGAACTGTCAACAGCACATATGTATCAAATGAACCTAATTTTGTAGAACATCCCTAATTTTTGTTTCATATTTTTGCGCTGTCCCTCACCAAATTTTTGATTTGTGGTCAATCACTGGGGATTATAATTATCAGTAATTTTAGAGTCTTGTACTTATTGTTCTGAAAATACATGTTGACATTGTTCCATTAACGTTTTAGAGTAATATTTAAAATTGTCCCTGATTCTGGGTCTTTGTCCCCCATTGTTTTTAACTTTATCCCTGAAGTTGAGAGGCTGTCATCGAGTTATGACTGAAAATGATTGTTGGGGATCAGCACAAATATTTGGTTAACAAACGATAAGGTGTTGTAAATAGTAAATGCTCATATGTTCTATGTACATGTATTTCAAGAATACTTATTTATTTTATGCTTCTAATCACCCTTTGACAATCAGACTATTGGTATTTGTTGTTTTATTAATGTATCTAATTTATAACATATTTTCTTTTTAATTTTCTGTCTAAGATGCAATATATACAGCCTTTCCCAGGAACCATCCTATCTCTGGACCCATCTGCCATGGTTGATGTTTATGGCTTCATTGGTACCCCTCCAGTCTGGAAAGAGAGCTCATCCCTGTGTTGGCAGTTAGGGCCAACCTACATGTTTGAAGAAGCTGTCACTTCAGAAACTGTTGGTATCATTTGCCGTCTGGGCCCGAACTACCTGAGCAATTTTCAGGCAGTCTCATCAGAAGGTATGGTATACTCTTTAGTCCAGTGAAACATAATGTACAAAGCCGAGAAAAAATTAAGTGCTTCATCTGGGATTTATACAAGGTTGCTGTAAAAGTGAAAATCACTTACTACATAGGCAGTCATACATTTATATAAATGAAAACAAACCACAACAACACAATCCAAGTCGCAAGCATTTTACATCACAAACCATACCGATGCACTCCCCGTTGCAAACATTATACATCACTTATAACCTACCCGGTCTTTCTCACTCAAACATTATTTAGCTCATTTAAGTCCTGCTGCCTTTTAGGCTTAATTCCTCCCTTGTATGTATTGTTCCCACAATTCCCATTTTATTGCTATGTAGTTTGGTCCTACTCTTTAGTAAAGATCTCAATTCCAGTTGTTTTATATCTGTTAGTGTATTCACTACTTTCATTATAGTTGGTTTAGATTTTTTGATTTCCATTTTTTAGTAATTGTTTTTTTGTCAGCTGCCATTATTAGACACAGCAAGGCCTTACTTTGTCAAGGCAATTCCAATTCTGTATCATAGCTCAGAAAAATCCCTCGTCAGACCAGTATGCCCATCCAGCATCTCTGACAGTGCATCCTTGAGGGAATCCATGAAATCTGCCACCTCACTGCACTCCCAGAAATTATGTTCCCATTTACCTGTTTCTTCCCCTTCACACCTCCAACATGTATTGGTGGCATCCATTACTCTGGTTCCTCTGGACAGATTTCACATGATGATACCACAGTGAGCCTTCATTGATCCACACCCCACCAGGGGCAACAATATCCTAGACCTAGTCATTATCAACATGAGTGACCGGTGTTCCACACCTGAAGTCAGCTCCTCATTGGTCTGATCCGACCATAAGCTAATCACCCTAGATATCCACATCCCGCCCCCACTCCCCATTAAGGAAACCACTGTAAAAAAATTTCTCCAAAGCCAACTTTATGCTTCTTAAGACAGAAATGGCAAACTTCATGACACCCATGCAGATGGACAATACAGTTACGACTGCTGAATCCTATGCAAATGTACTCTATAAGCACTTACACAAGTGCATGGATCATGCTATCCCAAACAGAACCAAGATGCTATCCTCCAAAAAAGGAAGCCAATCTGGTGGTCCCCTGCCATAAACAAACTGTACAACAGAAGGAAGAAACTGTTGCAAAAGAAAGTAAAATCCCATGAGTGGAGGAGCTCCCTGGTCAGCCTCCGTAAGAAGCTGAGATCCCTTATAAGATCCTCCAAAGCTAGCTACGAAAACAAAATCGCCACTGATTCTAAGGACAACTACAAAGCATTCTATAGCTATGTTAAGAATCTCAATGGCAGCACCCTGATCTGCTCTGAGTTACAGCACAACGGCACAAAAATTACAGAACCAACTGATATTGCCAACATCCTGGCAGGTAGGTTCATTGCTAACTTTACCCCCCTCTCACCCTCTAAGGGGCCCATATCTGTACAGGAAGAATGCGCCTGTAATCACAACTACGCAGGTAAAAGCTGCACTCTCTAAAGCCAAAACACAGCATCCATGGGACCGGACAACATCCCAGGCTGCGTTTTACACGAACTTCAGAATGAACTGGCTCCCCACCTAAGCACCATGTTCAGTCACAGCCTCACATCAGGCTTTGTGCCACTGAATGGCACACAGCAACAGTTATCCCACTCCACAAAGGAGAAGCCACCACTGATACTGGGAACTATCGGCGTATTAGCCTGACGAGCCTGGTCTGCAAGGCCATGGAACATATCACCATGGAACTCATAAACAAAGACATTGGTAACCTCCAAACTCTGGACCCCACCCAGTTCAGGCTTGTGAAAGGCAGATCTTCTTTGAGGCAGTCACCAAAGCCGTAGACGAGGGTAAGTTGGTTCACACAGCCTTTCTTGACCTTGCCAAGGCTTTCAACACCATCCCCCATTCTGGAATTGTAGCTAAACTCACTAAACTAGGTATAAATCCCTAAGTCACAAGATGGGTTGCCAACTGGATCACTGACAGAACCCACACTGTAAAAGTTGCAGACTCCAAGTCTGACTTCAAACCAGTGACAAGTGGAGTACCACAGGGTTCAGTCCTGGGACCTCTCTTGTTTGGTATCTACTTCTCTGAAGTACAGGCTAACACAGAAGGCCTCTGACTGAAGAAGTTCGCAGATGACTGTAAACTAGCAGCCATAGTCAAGTCCCCAAATGATGTAGACATTCTACAGAAGGGCCTCACTGAGACAGATGCTTGGTGTCAGAGCCATGGCCTCAAGCTCAATGCCAAAAAGTGCATTGTCATCCCCTTTGGTAAAAACTCTGTACCCTTGAACTACCACATAGGTAGTGCGTATGCTCCACAAGTTGGGTGTGCAATGGATGAGAAAGAAACATTTTGGAGTGAATTGGATGAAGTGGTGATGACTGTACCCAAGGGTGAGAGAGTGGTGATTGGAGCAGATTTCAATGGGCATGTTGGTGAAGGGAACAGAGGGGATGAGGAAGTGATGGGTAGGTATGATGTTAAACAAAGGAATGCAGAAGGTCAGATGGTAGTGGATTTTGTGAAAAGGATGGACATGGCTTTGGTGAATACGTATTTTAGCAAGAGGGAGGAGCATAGGGTGACATACAAGAGTGGAGGAAGATGCACACAGGTGGATTATATCTTATGTAGGAGGGCCAGTTTGAAGGAGATTGGAGACTGTAAAGTGGTGACCGGAGAAAGTGTAGTTAGGCAGTATAGGATAGTGGTTTGTAGGATGATGTTGGTTATCAAGAAGAGGAGGAGGAGTGTGAGGGCAGCGCCAAGGATCAAGTGGTGGAAATTGAAAAAGGGTAATTGTGAGGTGGAGTTCAGGGATGAGTTAAGGCAGGCACTGGGTGGCAATGAAGAGTTACCAAATAGCTGGGTAACTACAGCAGAGCTAGCAAGGGAGATGGCTAGAAAGGTGCTTGGTATCACATCTGGACAGGGAAAGGACGACAAGGAGACATGGTGGTGGAATGATGAAGTATAGGAGAGTATACAGAGAAAGAGGTTGGCAAAGAAGAAGTGGGATTGTCAGAGAGATGAAGAAAGTAGACAAGAGTATAAGGAGATGAGGTGCATGGCAAAGAGAGAGGTGGCGAAGGCTAAGGATAAGGCATATGAAGAGTTTTATGAAAGGTTGGACACTAAGGAGGGAGAAAAGGACCTGTACCGATTGGCTAGACAGAAGGACCGAGCTAGGAAAGATGTGCAGCAGGTAAAGATGATAAAGGATAATGAGGGAAACATACTCACAAGCGAGGGGAGTGTGTTGAGGAGATGGAAAGAGTACTTTGAGGGGTTGATGAATGAAGAGAATGAGAGGGAGAGAAGGTTGGATGATGTAGGGATAGTGAATCATGAAGTACAATGGATTAGCAAGGAGGAAGTAAGGATAGCTATGAAGAGAATGAAGAATGGAAAGGCTGTTGGCCCAGATGACATACCTGTGGAAGCATGGAGGTGTTTAGGTGAAATGGCAGTGGAGTTTTTAACCAGATTGTTTAATGAAATCTTGGAAAGTGAGAGGATGCCTGAGGAATGGAGAAAAAGTGTTTTGGTACCGATTTTTAAGAATAAGGGTGATGTGCAGAGCTGTAGTAACTACAGAGGGATTAAATTGATCAGTCACAGCATGAAGTTATGGAAAAGAGTAGTGGAAGCAAGGTTAAGAAGGGACGTGATGATTAGTGATCAGCAGTATGGTTTCATGCCAGGAAAGAGCACTACAGATGCGATCTGAGAGTTTTGATGGAGAAGTACAGAGAATGTTGGAAGGAGTTGCATTGTGTTTTTGTAGACTTAGAGAAAGCGTATGACAGGGTGCCTAGAGAGGAGTTGTGGTATTGTATGAGGAAGTCAGGAGTGTCAGAAAAGTATGTAAGAGTGGTACAGGATATGTACGAGGGTAGTGTGACAGCCGTGAGGTCTGCGGTGGGAGTGACGGATGCGTTTAAGGTGGAGATGGGGTTACATCAAGGATCAGCTGTGAGCCCTTTTTTATTTGCAATGGTGATGGACAGGTTGACAGACGAGATCAGACAGGAGTCCACGTGGACTGTGATGTTTGCAGAAGACATTGTGATCTGTAGTGAGAGTAGGGAACAGGTGGAGAAGACCCTGGAGAGATGGAGATATGCTCTAGAGAGAAGAGGAATGAAGGTCAGCAGGACTAAGACAGAATATATGTGTGTGAATGAGAGGGAGGATAGAGGAATGGTGAGGATGCAACGAGTAGAGGTGGCGAAGGTGGATGAGTTTAAATACTTGGGGTCAATAGTTCAGAGTAACGGTGAGTGTGGAAGAGAGGTGAAGAAGAGAGTACAGGCAGGATGGAGTGGGTGAAGAAGAGTGTCAGAAGTGATTTGTGACAGACGAGTACCTGTAAGAGTGAAAGGGAAGGTCTACAAGAGGGTAGTGAAAACCAGCTATGTTATATGGGTTGGAGACAGTGGCATTGACAAAAAGGCAGGAGTTTGAGCTGGATGTGGCAGAATTAAAGATGTTAAGATTTGCACTGGGTGTGACGAGGGTGGACAGGATTAGGAATAAGTATATTAGAGGGTCAGTCCAGGTTGGAAGGTTTGGAGACAAAGCCAGAGAGGCACGATTACGTTGGTTTGGACGTGTGCTGAGGAGGGATGTTGAGTATATTGGGAAAAAGATGCTAGGGATGAAGCTACCAGGTAACAGGAAAAGAGGAAGGCCTAAGATAAGGTTTATGGATGTGGTGAGAGAGGATATGCAGGTGGTTGGTGTGACAGAGCAAGATGCAGAGGACAGGAAGAAATGGAAACAGGTGATCTGCTGTGGCGACCCCTAACGGGAACAGCCGAAAGAAGATGATGAGGCTTAAGTGGGGAGCCAGTTCGTTCTGAAGTTCGTGTAAAACGCAGCCTGGAATGTTGTCCGGTCCCATGGATGCTGTGTTTTTGGCTTTAGAGAGTGCAGCTTTTACCTGTGTAGTTGTGATTACAGGGACTCCATTCTTCCTGTATAGATATGGGTCCTTTAGGGGGTGAGAGGGGGGTAAAGTTAGCTTTGAACCTATCTGCCAGGATGTTGGTAATATCAATTGATTCTGTAATTTTCGTGCCTTTGTGCTGTAACTCAGAGCAGATCTGGGTGTTGCCATCTAGATTCTTGACATAGCTATAGAATGCTTTGTGGTTGTCCTTGGATTTAGTGTCGATTTTGTTTTCATAGCTAGCTTTGGAGGATCTTATAAGGGATCTCAGCTTCTTACTGAGGCATACCAGGGAGGTCCTCCACTGATGGGAATTTACTCTCTCTTGCAACAGTTTCTTCCTTCTGTTGTACAGTTTGTTTATGGCAAGGGACCACCAGATTGGCTTCCTTTTTTTGGAGGATAGCGTCTTGGTTCTGTTTGGGATAGCACGATCCATGCACTCGTTTAAGTGCTAATAGAGTGCATTTGTGTAGGATTCAGCAGTTGTAACTGTATTGTTCATCTGCATGGGTGTCATGAAGTTCACCACTTCTGTCTTAAGAAGCATGAAGTTGGCTTTGGAGAAATTTTTTACCGTGGTTTCCTTAATGGGGGTATGTGGGTATCAAGGGTGATAAGCTTATGTTCGGATCGGACTAACGAGGAGTTGACTTCAGGTGTGGAACACCGGTCACTCATGTTGGTAATGACTAGGTCTAGGATATTGTTGCCCCTGGTGGGGGTGTGGATAAGTTGATCTAGGAGTTCCAGAAATCGTTGAGCTAAGGAGTTGGTACACGAGTAGTTTTCCCAGTTAATGGTGGGGTAGTTGAAGTCACCCATTATTAGGGTGTTTGAACCCTAATATTTTCCAGTACATCAAGAAAAGAGGAGTGGGAATCCTGGGGCATGGTGGGGGATCTGTAGCAAGCTACAGTTTAGATTGCAGTTTTGCCCAGAGTTAGTTGCACTTGGATAACCTTGGATGCATTATGCTGAGCAATTAGCCTGGAGTTGTGGATATCCTTAATGAATATGGACACACCTCCGCCTTTGGTGTTTCGGGCCAGGTTACATGGCCGAAAAATGTGGTATGAGTTGTAGCCTGGTAGTGCAGGGGTGCTCTCTAGAGCCTTGAACCAGGTCTCAGTCACTGCACAGATATCGATGTTCTCCATTTTAAGGAGTGCCTCGAGTGATTGCATTTTGAGATTTAGACTTCTAGCATTGAGTAGTATTACCCTCAGTTTTTGCTTGCCTGTTCCTGTTATGGTGGTGAATTTATTTGAACCCTGCCTAAAAAAGGCACAATAGGGGCAGCAAGAGCCTTCGCCAGTATTCAGAATCCTAGGGGCGACAGGTGCAGGCCATCTGTGGCAAAGCATCGTGGTCTGTCAACCATGTCATCCCAAGCAGACAGATACTGGATCCCCTTAGAATGACACCAGAAGCTTAGCCAATTGTTGAAGTCAATCATTTTGTCCTTGTACTGCGGTATCATTCTGGGCGATGGCAGAATGCTTCTCAGGGCTAGGGTCATACCTGCCTGGGCTACAAGATCGGAGAGCTCTTCCATGTCTCTCTTCATGTAGTCCAAGGAGGTACGTCTCAGGTCATTTACTCCAACATGGGCAATGACAGAGTTATATTTCTACTTGTTGTGGAGTGACCTGAGTGCATGGGTTATGTGGCGGATACTGGCACCCGACAGGCAGCTGACAGTAACCTTCTCCTTATTTAGTCTGGTGAGTGGGACATCAGTGTGCCTGACTATAGAGTCACCTATGACTAGTGTGTAGGGTATATTGTTTTGCCTTATTGGCTGTGGTTGAGTGGCACACTGAGTCTGTGGGCTATGTATCATTTGGGTTGTGTTGAGGGATGGAGGTTGCTTGCGTTTCTGCTTTGGAGGTCTCTGTTGCTTAGACAGATTATTACTGAGAGCCTCCGCGAATGTGTTTTTGTTACTGTGTGTGGATTTTGGTGGTGTAGATTTAGTGAGACTATGTGATGAGTGTGGTGTGGTGCAAATGTTTACCTTCTCCTCATGACTATCAAGTTCAGTCTTGTTTGGAGAGAGATTTACCTCCAGTTTGGCTAGATAAGTGCATCTCTCACAGGTTGTAGTGTTGGGTGGTAGGAGGAGTGGGTTGTCTGTGTACATGAGGCAATGTCTACATTGCCTCAAGATGCCCAGATTCATCAGGTAGACAGGAGAGAACACTAGGAGCTGACCCTTGAACATACCTGAATAAAAAAATATTTTCCTCTAAATAAGTGAGGAAAGTGAGTACAAGAGCTGTTTTTCTCTAGGTAATGAGGAAGATTGACTGCTACAGTAATTAGTAGCTTATTTAGTGCTTACAAGTTCTGAACAAGTGCTGAGCATGAATAAGCAAATTTAAGTGCTAAAACTTAGAATCTGTATCTGCACTAGACGAGTTACAGGACAGAAACCAGTGCAAATGCAGGCTTTCAAATCAGAAAGTTGAAAGAGATGGAAGATTACCCAAACGGCCAATAACTACAATTTCTGGTGCAGAACCACTTATGTGGTAGACAGGTTACCTAGTGCTTACCACTCCCACTGATAAGCTAGAAAGCTTCCCTCCAACACAGAAAGGCTTGGGGGACTCAGAAGCTTACATACAGTCTTGGATACAGCAAATCTGTATCTGGAACACTAGTTACAGGAAAGGTAGGAAACAGGCTTACAGTTTGGACTGCAGTCTCTAAACTGTAGTCCAAACAAATTCTTGGCCTCTTCCCATTCTGTTACCTTTCCTTCTCTAGTTATTTGTTGCCAATACCTTGGCTCCTTTACCAGTTTACTCCAATAAATGTCAGCCCCCTCTTGCGTATTGTCTGTATCCCTAATTGCAGTCATCCCTGTTGGCAGAATCTCCTTTCTCCACTCCCATGTTGGCTTAGCTCTTAGAATACTTTCTGCTACTTTATAGATACAATATTCTGTATGATTATTGTTATTCTCCTTAAAGACCTGCATCCAGAATCCCAGTCTGTCCTTGTTTCTTCAGCTTCCCCCTGTTTCATCATCATCCCTTTCCTCTTTGAATTATAGATCTGAAGTAGGGAGTTCATTTGTCAGCAACCTGTGGGTCTTGGATCCGATATCGGATCCGAGCCGGCAACTTGTTTCAAGCAAATGGATCCGAGCTCCTAGCTCCTCCCTTCACCCATAATGTCCTGCTAACCCTCCATGACCTCAGATCTAGTTTGCCGCGCTTGTGGATAGCTGGATCCCCTTGAGCTCAGCAAGTGAATTGTCAGATAAGTTTATATTTTCTGTCAAACTTTCCTTTTTTCTTTCAAATTTTAACGTTTGTAAGTGTTAGGTATCCTTTAGTATAAAACTATTTTCTTTAATTAGTTCCTTCCCTTCGTTTGGTCGTTAGTGTGTGTGTGTTGTGTTTTTGGGGCCTGTGTGTTTGTGTAGTTCTACCTTTTACTTTAAGTATGGCTGAGGCCCCAAAAGCCATTTTCTCAAAATGTACCGAGTGTGGCCATAAGCTCTCCCCGGCTGATGGCCACACTCAGTGCGTTCGGTGCCTTGGGGTTGAACACCTCTCCTCAGGCTGTACCATTTGTGCAGCGTTCAACCCCAGGGCACTGAAAGAGCGGCGGTCGAAGCTGGTCTTGGCAGGACTTTTACCCCCGGACTCAGCTCTGGCCTCTGCTGCTCCCGTGGCTCCACCACAGCCTGTGGTTGCTGCCATTCCTGCCCCCCTTCCTCCGTCCGGGACTCAAACTCCCGCTAAAGCGTCGGAGGACAGGGAGGCCAGGAGGGAGAAACGGAGGGAGAAGCACCACAAGCTGCGGGCCGAGACCTCCATTTCGGCCCCGCCAGCTAAGCGGGCCTCTCCCTCCACTGCTAGGTCCCCTCCTCCTCGGCTCCAATCTCTTTGTTTCCCCCGGGGCCCGAGGAGGAGGAGGCCCAATCTCCATCGAGGTCATCGAGCTGGCATTCCAGGCCTGCTTCGGTGACCTCTTCGAGATTTACCTTTAGTTTATCCGATGCAGACTTGGACCGGATGATGCGAAGGTTCATCCAGGCCCAGCTGCAGATGGGAGTGCTCTTGCCTCCCCCCCCCCTTCGGGGGGGAGCTCGACACCTTTTTTCCACCCTATTGCTCCTTCTCCGACCCGCTATCCGGGTTCCGAGCGTTTGGAGCTGAGCAGCGTTGGAGCCGGGGGTGGGTCGGCACCGACAGTACTCGGTACTTCGGATCCGACCCTGCCCTCGAGCCTGTCGGATCCGACCTCTCGGAGCCGTGGCCCGAGCTTCGGATCCAAAGGATTCAGTGTGCCTTCGGCTCCATCCAGGTCGGAGCGCACTGGTCCTTCGGATCCGATGGTCTCAGCGCCGGTTCTGATCCCTTCATCGGATCCGAGTGGGAGCCAACTTTCGGATCCAAGAGAGAGTGGTTCTCCCTCGGCCTTCGATGTTGTGGAGAGGGCTCTGTTGAGAACATCCGGACCCCCGGTCCTTGTTTCGGCTCCTCCCTGCACTCCCTCTCTGCTGGGCCAGGCTTCCATCACCCGGCCAAAGGGACAGCCTGCTTCAATGTCACAGATGGTTCCATTGGAACAAAATGTTGCTGGCGAGGCCTCCTCGGACAGCCCCCCCCCGAGGAAGTGCCCCGCAAGCATAAGTGCAAGAGGAGGCACGTGGACTCCCCTGAGTCCTTAACCGAGGACACGGACTTGGAAGAAGGGGAAGGCTCCCCAAGATCGCCCCCTGAGGATGTCTCCTTTGGAGACATCATGGAGATGCTGAGGATCAGAGGTGGGTGGTCTGCCCCCAAGTCTTCCTCCGACGAGTCCGTGTTTCTGGAGGCATTCGAAGCAGGCCCGTCTACCTCTTGGGTGTCCCCTCCGGCCGGCCCCCTGGTGGACCTCATCACCACCAGGGCGTGGAAGGATCCGGACACCATGGAGCCAATACCAAAACGCCTGGTCAAAATACTTAGCCCCCCCCTCAGACCGATCACACTGGAGTAAGGCCCCCCCCCGTAGATGCCATGTTGACGGCGGCAGCCACGAAGAGGGAATTGGCTCAGGAGAGCCCCTCAGTCCATCCACCGAGCAAGGAGTCCCGCTCAATGGACCGCTTAGGGAAGCGAGTTTTTAGTTCAGCGACCTTCTCTGTAAGGTCTCTGAACTATATGGCACATGTCATCAGGATGCAGCGGGATCTTATCAAAGAATACGCTGCCTCCCCCCCTGAGTCCATGTCGGTGGATGACAAGCAATTGTACTCCACCCGAATGGCCACTCTGAGATCAATTTCTAATACCTCTATGCGGCTATTGTCCCACGCCACAGAGGGAGCCGCTAGGGCTAGCGGAGCAGGCCTAGTCATGAGACGTCAGGCCTGGCTCCGTCATTGTGACTTTGCGGAGCCTTTTAAAGCGTCCTTTGCGAACTCCCCCTTCGATGGTTATGCCCTGTTTGGCAAAATGGTTCGCGAGACACTTGTCCAGAGCGAAAAGGACAGGAAGACGTTGTCTGCCGTCGGAGTCCGCTTCTCTGCTCCCCAGCGGTCCTTCTCCAAGAACCAAAAGGGTCAGAAGAAGATGTGGTTCCGGAAATCGCACCATTCCCAACCCGCTCCGGACAACCAGTCCTACCGTGGCAGAGGAGGACAGGGAGGACGCCACCCCAGGGGCAGAGGGACTCTGAGAAACTTTGGGTTCAGAGAACCTTTCTCTGAGCGGCCTGCGCAGCAGCCCTGAAGGGTTGCCCGGCTGCTCCACTCTGGAGGCAGTCAGGGGGGGTGCTTCTCAGAGCACTTAGCGGCATGGGAGTTCATCACTACAGACCGCTGGGTGCTTCGCATTATATCCAGAGGGTACAAAATACCATTACTCCATGTCCCCAAACTCAAAATCCTTCCCGATGTACCACCCGATCAGAGGGAGGCCGCAGCTGCAGAAATTCAGCAGCTGCTAAGAAAAAGAGCCATCCAGCCCGTCCCCCAAGACCAGCTTTGATTAGGGTTCTACTCCAGGTTCTTTTTGGTGCCAAAAAAGACGGGGGACTTGAGACCGATTCTAGACCTTTCCCGCTTGAACCTGTCAGTAACCAAGGAAAAATTCCGAATGGTCACTCTTAAATCTATTCTTCCCCTTTTAAGGGAAAACCATTGGATGTGCTCTATAGACCTCAAGGATGCATACTACCACATTCTAATGGACAGACGATCCAGGAGGTTCCTCCGCTTCCAGCTCGGAGCCAGTCACTATCAGTTCAGGGTCCTTCACTTTGGCCTCACCACAGCCCCCAGGGTGTTCACCAAAGTATTAGCAGTGATTGCGGCCCACCTGAGACTCCAGGGAATACAGGTCTTTCCGTACCTGGACGACTGGCTCCTGACCGCCTCAACAAGGCATCTACTTTGCTCAGCCAGAGACTTCTTTCTCCGCCTAGCTCCACAATTAGGCATTACCATCAATGTCGACAAATCTCTTCTGGCCCCAGCACAAGTAATAGAATTCATAGGTGCCAGAATAAACACCAGAGAGCTACGAGCCTTCCTAACCTCCGAGAGAATCCGGAATTTGCAACTCCATGTGCGGGCCATCCTCCAATCAGACACTTCTCCAGTGGAATTGGTCTTGAGGGCACTAGGCTCCATGGCGGCAGCGATTATGCTTCTTCCATGCTCCCATCTGAACATGCGGGTACTGCAATGGACACTTCTAGTGCAATGGTCCTTTCTATCCCTTCCTCTTCACCACCACATTGCTATCAGCAAGGTTTGCAGGAGGGCTCTATTATGGTGACTCCAAGCCTCGGACCTCCATACGGGCCGTCCCTTCTGCACCTCTCCCCCTCTCGCCACGGTGACCATGGACGCCTCCCGCCTCGGGTGGGGGGGGCATTATTCAGGCAGGACAGTCCAAGGCACGTGGAACAACACAGAGACCTCCCTGCATATCAACGTTCTGGAGATGAGAGCGGTGCTGTTCGTGTTACAAGCACTTCAGGATCTCCTCCCCATAGGAATGATTGAGATTCAGTCAGACAACATGTTAGTTGTCTGGTACATCAACAAACAGGGGGGAACCAGATGTTACCCCCTATGCCGAGAAGCCATGAGAGTATGGGAATGGGTGATCTCCACCAACCGCTTTCTCATTGCAATGCACATTCCAGGACGGACCAACATCCTAGAGGACAAGCTCAGTCGCACCCTTCTTACCCCGTACGAGTGGTCTCTCAATCCACTAGTAGGGAAGCAGATATTCACAAAATGGGGGCAACCCTGCTGCGGTCTTTTTGCGTCTCCATCAAACACCAAATGCGACAATTTCTTTGCTCTAATCCCCCCTCCAGGGGAAACTCCAAGAGACGCTCTGGTGCATGCTTGGCCACCCGGTCTACTTTATGCCTATCCTCCACTACCCCTGATGCTGCAATGTCTACAGAAAGCTTCACGGTTGGGGAGCAGGATGATCCTTATTGCCCCATTCTGGCCTTGGCAAATTTGGTTCCCTTACCTGCGGTCTCACCTTGTGAATCCTCCTTGGATTCTAGATCCCACTCCGGATCTCATCTCCCATCCGTCGAACTTACCGACCCCAAACCTGGGCAATCTCAAACTAACAGCTTGGTTGCTCCAGTTCCACTCCTAGTTAGGACTCCCGGTATCTCTTCACCAGTCAAAGCCATCCTTGTGGCAGAGCATAAGCCTTCCACCAGGAAAGTGTACCGCAGTAAATGGAAACGTTTTTCCATCTGGGTGGAGCATCATGATCTAGATCCCTTTACGGCTCCTCTTCCATCTATATTAGACTTCCTAACCGAACTCTTTCAGGAAGGCGCTAGTTGTTCAACTGTCAAAGTGCAATTGGCAGCCATATCACATTACCATGTGGGACATGATACAGGGCCTTTGATGTCGGCCAAGTTGTGTAAAACCTTTCTCAAGGGCACCTTTTTACTTAGACCCCCTATAAAGGAAGCCATGCCACCATGGGATCTTGCATTAGTTCTTCAAGCCCTGACTGCTCCACCTTTTGAACCCGCTGCTTCAGTAGATCTCAAATTCCTGTCTTGGAAAACAGCATTCCTTGTAGCCATCACTTCAGCAAAGAGAGTTTTGGAGCTTTAAGCTCTCTCTGTGAAGCCTCCTTATTTGATCTTTCACCCAGAGTGTACCTCAAGATCAATCCCTCTTTTCTCCCCAAGATAGCATCAGAAACCAACATAAATCAATCCATAAATTTACCGGTTTTCTTCACTAAATATCAGAATAAGGGAGAGTACAAGCTGCATTCATTAGATGTTCATAGGCAGCTTCGTTTTTATACTCATAGAACAGCTGGCCATAGGCAATCCGACCAGCTGTTCATTTCCTTTGCCAAATTTAATTTGGGGAAAGCAATTTCAAAAGTATCTTTATCACGCAGGATTTCTCAATGTATCCTATTGGCGTATCAAGTCTCTTGGAGACCCGCACCAGAAGGAGTTCGTGCTCATTCCACCCGCTCCATTTCTACTTCTGCGGCCTTCAAGTCTAGAGTCCCATTGGATGATATTTGTTCAGCAGCCACTTGGGCTTCATCTCATACCTTTATTAACCATTACAAACTGGACGTGATTTCTAGAGGGAGAGCATCCTTTGGCTCTGCGGTGCTTCGCAATATCCTTCCATGATGGCCACCCAAGGTGCAGGTAGCTGGGGACTCTGTCCCACAGGTTGCTGACAAATGAGCTCCCTACTTCAGATTTAGAAGTTATGTACTCACCATAACGTTCCATCTGAGTAGGTAGTTTCATTTGTCTGCAACCATCCCCCCCTCCTTCCCCCTGGCCTTCTTCGGATCTATTGGTAGTTGGATACCCCTTTTTTTGGGTAAATATTGAGGGGAAAACTCGATCTGAGGTCATGGAGGGTTAGCAGGGCATTATGGGTGAAGGGAGGAGCTAGGAGCTCGGATCCATTAGCTTGAAACAAGTTGCTGACTCGGATCCGATATCGGATCCAAGACCCACAGGTTGCAGACAAATGTAGCTACCTACTCAGATGGAACGTTATGGTGAGTACATAACTTCTAATTTTCTGCTTGTGCTATGTATAGGAGCCTTAACTGTGTATCTTTGAAATACCCCTTCAAATTGCATTACTGAGACGTGTTTGCAACTTCCTTCATCACCAAATGCAACAGCAACTTTCACCCAATTCCCCAAGAGGGGTAGTCCCCAAGTGACGCTTTGGTCCACACCTGGCTCTTGGGTCTCCTTTATGCTTACCCTCCGATTACACTGACAACCATGTTTTTGAGAAAGCGGCTTGTTGTGAGATGAAGCTGATTTTCATCGCTCCTTCTGGCCCCAATAAGTATGGTTCCCCTTCTTGTTATCTCATCTGTTGTACCCACCATGGTTGCTGGATCCCCTTCAACATCTTATCTCTCACATATCTGACAAGTTTTGCCTGGGTATCAAATTCCTGATGGTGACTTCTTGGTTTCTCCTCTTCCAGTGATAGCCAGAATCCCTAGGCTTTTGTCCAGTGTTATTCACATCTTATCTCTATCTCAGAAACTGTCTACCAGGAAAGTTTAGAGAAGCAAATGGAAGAGAATTTCTATTTGGGCTTCAGCCAAAGGTTCAGATTCCTTTTCTGCTCTCCTACCATCAAGTCTAGATTTTCTTGCTGATCTTGTTTATGTAGGAGCTAGTTACTCCACTTTTGAAGTTCAGCTTTAAGAGCTATTTCATATTGTTACATACTTTTCTCCTGGCTTTTTATGGGAAACTTTATTTCTTGCAGCTTTTACCTTGGAAAGGAGGATCTCAGAATTGCAAGTCTTGTCTTGTCTTGTAAGTTACCAATGTGATCTTGCTCAAGGGTAGAGTGTCCCTCTGAACAAGACTATTCTCCTATCAGTGTTTTTCCTAATTTTTCAAATAGAGGTGATTATCTCCTCCATTTGTGGAGCGTTCATTGTCAGTGATATTTTTACATACATTAAATGAAGGATTTCAGGAAATCTTTACAAATCTTTTTGTCTTTTTTTTTTTTTTAAGAGCTAAATTAGGAACCAGTGTTTTTAAGGTTTAATTGTCCAGGTGGTCATCCGAGTGCTTCGCATCTCATTTGCCTTTGGGCCAAGGGACTTTTTCTACCTAACAAATCTAAAATAAATTCAACAATATATAAATGTCTTTATGAGGGTCCCTGTTGAAGATATTTGTCGTCCTGACTACTTGGTCCACATTTCATACAGTTGTCTCTTTTTACAAGTTCTACTTGCAGTCCAGGTTTAGGGTTTCATTTGGCTCTACCATTCTTTGGAATAACCTTCCATAGCACTTCCTGGGGTTTATTGTTGCTTGAGACTCTGTCCCACAACTTGTGATGTCAGTAGCATTAGCAGATGTGTTAATTGTGTTATATTTGACAAGTGAAGTACCATTTTTGTGCTTTTGATGTGATTAATATTAAGAAGTTAATAAAAAACTTTGATGTCATTGGTAAATGTTCTTTATTTTTATTTATGTATTTTGCATTTGTTTACCGGGAAAGTCCACTGGGCCGAGTTGAGCCCATTTTCAGTGGAGACCTGGGGAGAAAAGCTCCACAATAAACTTAACAGTACACAATATGAACGAAACAATACAGAGTATTTACAGAGCATAATACATGACATTATACAGTACACATAGATCATTGTAAGCCAGTTATATTCATGTTACAGTAATACTTAATCAAAATAAAGATGCTTATACAGTAAAATATATATGTTTCAAGATCTTCAACACTTAGAAGGTATGAATAGTTGGTAAATTAATAGGGCAGTACAAGCAGGTCATTTTTGTGGGAACTGAGGGATAGAAAGTTGTGAAGAGTAAGAGTACAGATAGAATTAGTTGTGGTGGTGTTGAGGAGAGACTTAGGTTTTAGGGAGTGTGGTATCGGTACATGTGCACAGCCAGAGAGAGCACAGGTGTTGTCTAAGCGACTTCTTGAAGAGATAAGGATTGTTAGTGGTTCTGATTGATGGTAGGAGGGCATTCCATAGTTTTGAGACAATAGAGTAAAGCATCCGACCCGTTGAGAGATTTGTTTTTTCTACGTTGAGCAAAAGTTTATTTTCATATCTAAGAGATCTATTTTGGGTGGTTTGTGGTAAGAAGATTAGGAAGGGCAGGGCAATTTGATGGTTTATACGTAAATTTATGTACTGTTGTTAATTGTAGATATGCAAGGCAATGTGGGAGTTCAAGCCATTTTAGTTGATGTAGTGATAAACAGTGATGGGATGAGAATTTGGCATTTGTTACGAATTTAGCAATCTTGTTGTAGCATGTATCTAGTTTGGATTTCAAGGATGATTGGATGTTGGTAAGGATAGGGTCACCATATAATAGTGATAATAGCAGAAAGGAAGAGGCAAGAGACAGTGTGAAGTTGTTCTATCTTGCCGTTCATTCTTACAGATGGGTTTGGAGCCAGTCCTTGGCTCTGAGTCAACCTACGACAAAGCTCAAGGTCTTCAGATAGCTCAAGGCCAAGTCCCTATCCCATGGTACACCTAGAGTTACTTCAGATCTAGTTTGCCACTGCAATAGATCGGAGGTTCTCGCTAGCTCGGGCCAGTAAAACCTTTCTTTATTACAAATATTTGATAAAAATTTGATAGTTTCTCTTTATATATTAGATATTTAGACAGTTAGATAAAGCTCTTATAGCTTTGTGTTGTTCCCTTCCCTTGGTGCTCTTTATTTTGTATTCAGCTCTTTTGCCTCTTTTATTTAGGCCTTGTTCAGTGTTTAAATTACTTGTGTGCTGTTAGCTTTAGATTAGTCTTTAGACTTAAATAAGTGACATTTCTGTCACAACTTTGAATTTTTCTCTTAGAATATAGATAAGGTGTGTACATTAGTAGCTGTTTTATAGTTTTGTGCATTATATAGTGACTTCTGTTACAACTTGTTTATGCTCTTTACCATTTAAACAAATTGTTTTGTGCGTGCTTGCCATTTATATTTAGCCTGTATTTTTAGGAAGGCTTGTTATTATTGTTTAATTGTTGTTGGGCGTGTCTATTTTTTTACAGCACCCTAATAACATTGTGCTTTTTGAAATGGCTGATGATAAGGACAAACACCCTAAGTCAGGGTTTAAAAAATGCTCTAAATGTGGGCAGAAAATGTCTGTCACCGACAGTCATGTAAACTGCGTGTATTGTTTGGGAGCATTACATCTCCAGGAAAGCTGCTCCATATGCCATTCCTTCTCTTCTAGGGTTCTTCAGGGGAGAAAGAGGAAACTGATTTACAGGGGTTTAGTGAAACCTTCTTTCCAAGAGGCTTTGAGTGACCAAGATGGATCCAGTAAGTCCTCAAAGTCTTCCAAGACTTCTACATCTGAATTAAAAAAAAAAAAAGTCTTCGACATTGGCTCCATAGACCTTGGAGCCGACTGTCTTATCCTTTTGGAGCCGATCCCCAGTTTTGGAACCGGTATCCAAAGTACCAAAATCTCCACTTTTACAGTTGGTACCACCTTCGATCCATTCATCTCGGTCTTCGATTAGCCTTTCCGATTTGGATGTGGATCGTGTGATGCAGAAGCTTTTACAGGCACCAGCCTTTGCTAAATTTTTATCAGCTCTGACCTGAAGACCCTTTTACCAGCTACTACTCTTCCTCCTCCAAGCCATACCGGTCCTTCAGAGCCAGAGGAGTTGGACTTGTTGATCGTGAAGACTTCTGAGCCGACGCCTGCTCCAGTGTCTTCAGCTCCATTTACTCTGACGTCCATGGCGCCGAACGAGGAATCTGGGAGCTGACACTCTCTGGTCGGGTCCGGGCATGATAGTTGGACCGACTTATTGGTTCTGACTCTGACCCTCGGGATTTGGTTTGGATGAGCATGGCTCCTACCTCTGGCTTGGAGCCCACTGTCCCAGCACCAGGGGTATCGATGGTTTCCTCTAATCCGTCGGTCCCTTCGCATCGGAGCAGAGGTGCCTTCGAAGCCATGAGGAGAGTTATATCGTCTAAGACATCCTCGACCTCAGGTTCGGCTTCTTCCTCCCCTAAAGTGCCTGTGTCTGCTTCTGCTTCACAGATCCTTGCCGAGCATAGAGACCCAGAGCCTCAGGAACCCCCATTGGGTGGCCCATGCTCTTCCGAGGCCTCACCAGAAGCTCCCACTGATGAGGTTCCCAGGAAGAGAGTTTGTAAGAGGAAGCATCTAGACTCCCCACAGGAGTCCCCGACATCTGATACTGACTTGGATGAATCAGAAGGGTCCCCACAGTCCCCCTCTGAAGATATCTAATTTGCTGAGATACTAGAAATCCTTAGGCAGAGGGGTGACTGGCAGTCCACCAACCCTACTGAAGACGAGTCGGTTCTCCTAAAGGCTTTCGGGTCTCAGCCCTCCACCTCTTGGGTGTCTCCGCCCTTCGATGAGCTTATGCAGCTGGTCTCATGAAGGGCGTGGGAATCTCCATATGCCATGGAGCCTGTCCCTAGGAGGCCTAATAAATTTATCTCTGCTCCCCAAACAAATCTTTTCTGACCAAGGGTGTGCCAGTTGATGCCATGGTGGTGGCGGCAGCCACCAAAAAGGAAATTTCAGAAACTTCCTCTTCTATCCATCCTCCTAACAGAGATTCTAGGATCATGGCTAGATATGGGAAGCGCACTTACAGTTCAGCGACCTTTGCACTGCATTCACTCAACTATCTAACCCATTTTACGAGACTGCAAAGAGATCTCTTTAAAGAGCTTGGAGATACTCTTCTGGGTACAGTAGCTGCAGGAGCTTCAGATAAAGTTGCCTCCCAGCTTGCTACCCTCAACTCCATAGTTAACTCGTCCATGTGCCTCATTTCGTATGCAGCTGATGGAATGAGCAGGGCAGCGGGTACAGGAGTTGCTCTTAGGAGACACTCCTGGATGCGCTTGTGTTCCTTCATGGAGCCCTTCAAGTCATCCTTTGTAAATACCCATTTTGATGGCTCGTCCCCTTTTGGGCCCAAAGTTAAGGAAACTTTGACCAGGTGTGAGCAGGAAGGAAAGACTCTGCCATCGGAGTCCGTTTTTCCACCCCCTACCAGACCCTACTCCAAGGGTCAAAGGGGAGGAAAGATGTAGTTCCGAAAAGCCAGGAGCCTTTCAGGACACACCTGGTGAACCTCCCTCCAGGGGCAGAGGTGGGGGCAATAATGGAAGACACTATCCTCATGGCAGAGGGGGTCCACAAAACCAGGGCGACAGAGATCACTTCTTTGGGAAGCCCTACCAGCGCTCCTGAAAGGAGGCCCGACTGTCCTACTCTGGAGGCAGTCGGGGGTCGCTTATTTTTGTGTCTGGATGCCTGGCTCAGAATAACAAATGACAGCTGGGTACAAAGTATAATTTCCAGAGGATATTTCATTCCTTTTGTCACATCCCCTCCACTGACAAGAAAAATCCTGGACATTCCACCCAGTTACAGGGAACAGGCAACAATAGATGTCCGATTGTTGCTAACAAAAAGAGTAATCTAACCAGTCCCAGTAGACCAGACAGGATTCGGAACTTACTCAAGATTCTTTTTAGTTCCAAAAAAGACAGGGGACTGGAGACCTGTATTGGACCGTAGCAGGCTAAACAAATCTGTCAAGAAAGAGAAGTTTCGGATGGTCACGCTTCAGCCGTTACTTTCCTTTTTAGGGAAAGACAGTTGGATGTGCTCTATAGATCTCCAGGATGCATACTACCACATAAAAATGGCCAGACCATCCAGAGGTAATCTGCGCTTCTGGCTTTTAGCCAGTCATTACCAGTTTTGAGCCCTGCCCTTTGGTCTCACTACAGCCCCCAAAGTGTTCACCAAATGTCTAGCAGTGGTCACGGCTCACCTGAGACGTTTCGGATTCCAGGTGTTTCCATACGTAGACGATTAACTCCTCACTGCCACCACCAGGCATCAACTCATTCAAGCCAAGGACACCACTCTTTCACTCTGCAGCCAGCTGGGCATTACAATAAACTCAAAAAAATCTGCCTTGTCACCATCACAATGTACCATATTTATTGAAGCAGAATTGGACACTACCACTGCCACACTGAGACTTCCAGTAGAAAGAGTCTTACTACTCCGTCAGCAGGTCCACAATCTGATATCCAAAAACAAGGCTTCAGCATCAGAAGTACTAAAATTGTTAGACATGATGGTAGCTGCAATTTTGGCCGTACCGCTGGGTCGCATGCACATGTGGATTCTGCAGTGGCTGTTGTTCACTCAGTGGTCTTACCAAGAGCTCTCTGTGTCTCACCTTATAATGATCATGAGCTCTTGCAAAAAGGATCTTCAGTAGTGGTTGACCTCTCCATGTCATGATAGGTCGTCCCTTTATTCTACCCCCACCAGTGGCCACAGTGACCACAGACACTTCCCTGATAGGGTGGGGGGGGGGCACTTTCAGGGGAATAACAGCCCAAGGCATATGGCCCGATCAAGAGACACACCTGCATATCAATGTCCTAGAGATGAGAGCAGTACTTTTAGCGTTGCAGTACTTCCAGGACTCTCTTCCTCTGGGTACAATTGCGATTCAGACAGACAACATTTCAGTGATCTGGTACTTGAACAAACAAGAAGGAACCAGGTCCTATCCTCTTTGTCGCGAGGCCGTAAGAGTATGGCAGTGGGCTATATCCACCCAGCGCTTCCTGTTAGCAGTGCACATCCCGGGGAAATCTAATGTGATAGGAGACAAGCTGAGCAGAGCAATATTGTTGCCCCACGAGTGGTCCCTCAAGAAAGAAATAGCGGACAGGATATTTTGCAGGTGGACCCAGCCTTGCTGCAACCTTTTTGCCAGTCACATGAACACGAAATGCAGAAGCTACTTTGCCCTGATTCCCCCTCTGGGAGAAGCCCCAAGTGACGCAGTCATTTACGATTGGCCTCCGGGTCTCCACTATGCTTTCCCACCAATCCCGTTGATACCCAAGGTACTACAGAAAGCAAAAGCCCTGGGAAGGACCATCATTCTAATAGCCCCTCATTGGCCTCGTCAGATTTGGTTCCCTTTCCTTTGACTTCATCTTTTGGAGGACCCTTGTATTCTGGACTCAGTTCCAGATCTTCTGACGGACTCATCGGGGGAACTCCATCCCTCTCTTCAGTCCCTGGAGCTGACAGCTTGGCTGCTGAAATTCCCATCATAGCCAGGTTCCATAACCTTTTTAATGAGACAAAGCAAATTCTCTTATCCTCTCATAAATCCTCTACGAGGAAGCTATACCTTAGCAAATGGAAAACATTTTCTATATAGGCCTATCAAAACAACATTGATCCCTATCAAGCCCCTATGGCCTCCATTTAGAGTTCTTGACTATGATTTTTAACAAAGGAGCTGCAGCAGCAACGATTCGTATTCAGCTTGCTGCCGTTTCTAATTTTCACCTTGGATTTGAGGGATTGAACATTATGTCACACAAACTATCCAAAGCCTTTCTAAAGGAACCTTTCATCTCAGATCACCTGTAAAATCTCCCTATACCTCATGGAATCTAAATTTTATGCTTTCTCGCATTATTTTTCCTCCATTCGAACCAGCCTCCTCATGTGACCTCAAATTTCTTGTCATGGAAGACTATCTTTTTAGTAGCTATCACTTCTGCCTGCAGAGTGTCAGAGCTTCAAGCCTTGTCCATTAAGCCTCCTTATTTGATTTTCCATGCTGACAGAGTTTCACTTCGAACTAACCCCTCCTAAAGTTTGCACTGAAGCTAATCTTAATCAAATTATTGATTTGCCAGTTTTCTTCCCCAATCACGCCAACAATTTAAAATATATGCTGCACAAACTTGGTGTTCATCGACAGCTCAGATTTTACTTGGATAGAACAAAAGATTTTAGGAAATCTTAACAGCATTTCGTCTCCTTTTCAGACTCCAGGAAAGGTATGCCAATGGCCAAAACAACTCTGTCCATGTGGTTATCTGATTGTATCACATTTGTTTATTCAACTGCTAATATGCTCTTACAACATAAAATTAAGGCTCACTCCACCAGAGCAGTGTCTACATCCTCTGCCTTTTTGGTCAGACTTCCTATTGATAACATTTGTGCAGCAGCCACTTGGTCAAGACCTCATACCTTTATCACTCATTACAAAGTTGACAGGGCCTCCTTTGGGTCCACTGTCCTGAAAAACATACTACCGTGAGCCACCCATAAAGAAGTTATGTATGTACCATAACATTCCATGTGAGTTGGTCATCTCGCCTTCATTCTTACTTCACACCCTCCTACTCCTGGGCTTTTCGAAGACTGAGATGCTGGATTCTTCCTGGTTGCTCGACCCTTCTATAGCTTTCTCTTATGGAGTGATAGAATGACATATGGTATTATTATATGCAGCAAACAAGATCTGAGGTAACTCTAGGTGCATCATGGGATAGGGACTTGGCCTCGAGCTGTCTGAAGACCTTGAGCTTTGTAGTAGGCCAACTCGGAGCCGAGGATCGGCTCCGAACCCATCTATAAGAATGAAGGCAAGATGAACAACTCACATGGAATGTTATGGTAAGTGCATAATTTCTTTTTTTGCAGCATGGTTAAGGAAGTAGTTATGTCTATAGAGGATGCCCAGTATCTGATGTGTTTTTTTGATGTTGCTGTGACTATGGAGGTCAAATGTTAGGTTATCATCTGATGACACTTAGCAGTTCAGTACTTGGAACAACTTCGATAATAGTATTATTTTGAGAATGAACAATGAATTAATTTTTTTGGGGGGGGGGTTGGGAGTGAATATCAGGAGTTTAGTTTTATTGAGATTTAGAGTGAGATGATTGTTGGACATCTAGGTTTCTGTTGATATGAAGGCATTTTGGGCAAATAGTTGTAGTTCAGATACGGACTTGGTTGTGCAGATGATTGTAGAATCATCTGCGTATTGAATGATGGTGCCTTGAGAAAGGGTGTTGTGAAAGTGGTTAATGAATATGCTAAATAGAAAGGGTCCTAGTATGGATCCTTGGGAAACACCTGTGGTCGTGTTAAGGTGAGAAACAATGTAACCATTTGATAGATAGTTGCCTGTTGGTAAGGTACTTTGAGAACCAGTTCAGAGTTGGGGGTGAAATGCCCAAGCTGGAGAGTTTGTTGAGAAGAAGGTAATGGGATACCATATCAAAGCCCTTAGTTTGAGAAAGAGAGAGGAGGCGATATTTTCTGCATCACGGACCCCGCTAACTGTATCCATAAGTGAAATCAGAGCTGTGGTGGTACTGTGACTTGGCCTGAAACCGTGCTGAGTATTTAAAAGGATTTGGTTTTGACCTAAATATTTAAGAAGCTGAGTAGGGACACATTTTCCAAAATTTTAGAGATGGGTGAAAGAATGGCGATAGGTCAGAAACTGGATATGTCACAGTTTTTGCCACCTTTATAAAGAGGTAGAACGTATGCTTTTTTCCAGATAAGTGGTACATGTGACTCCTAAATAGATCTGTTAAGTAGTATGCTGATGGAAATAACAGACAAAAAGACAAAACGGCAAAGCAAACTGTACGGAAATTTAATAAACAGGCAGATCCAACACAATGTCCTCAGTTCCAACACAATATCTTTAAGCGTTTTTCGTTTGTTCCAAAAAACAAACTTCTTCAGAAGTACTAGCTGACACAAATGCAACCATTAAGTACAAAAAAGTGCGGGAAAACAGAATCTAATTTACTAATTAAGCAATTAAAGAAAAAATAAAACATTCCTTCAGGACATATTTGAATAAACTGTAATACTATAAACTACTCGTTGAAATTAATTTTAAATAAAAAACATTATAAATAAGGAATAAAAATTTAAAAATAAAAATGCAACAAAGGCATACACCTCCAGTATAGAAACTTGAAACAATTAATACAAAATACTACACACATCGTTATATTTAAGGGAATTTTTAAGAATAATGTACATATGTTATCTTTGTAAATTTTTAAGTTTCAATATACTAGCGATTGAACATGCTTCATTTAAACCAGGATAGTTAAAGGCATTCAGCTTGAGCTGCCATAATAGTTCCAGTTCTTCTAGTCTAAAAGAAACAGGGCCACCTCTAACATCATAAGACATGTTGTTAATAACTAGAAACTTAAATTTATGGGTTGGATTGTTATGAACGTGTTTCGCCAAAGCGTTGTCCATCTTATTGTGGGTAATGGCGTATTGATGTTCATACACCCTATCCCTAAGTCTACGTTCAGTTTTACCCACATAAAATGCGAAACACTCAGTACATTTAGCTAAATAAACAAGAAATCTAGTGTTGCAGTTAAACTTAGATTTCAACTTGTATGTACTTCCATTTATTGTAAAAGAATTTGTACTATCGATAAACCTACAGTAGTTACAACTCTCACATTTGAACATTCCTGTCACTCTAGAAGTTGTACTATTCCGTCTCTCAAGAAGGTTTTTCAAATTTTTACCCCTCTTGAAGACTACATGTGGTTTATGACCCAGGACTTCGAAAACAACATGATTGGATTTAAACAGTTCCCAGTTTTTTGTAATTACATTGACAATAGATTTACTTTGAATATTGAATGAGGTCACAAAACTACATTGAGATTTCTGTTGATGTGGGACAGATAAATCTACCTCAAGATCATTGACCTCGGTCCTGGTGAGTATAGCGTTATGCGAGGTCTAATGGTTTCTGCTTAGAATTGGTTTAAACCAATGTTCTTTTCTTTTATATGAGACTTCCTCAATTGATGTGTCTAATAATGGTTCTGGGTAACCCTGATGTAAAAACATCTGCTTCAAGAAAAGACATTCATTGTTGAAGTCTTCATCTAAGCTAGAAATCTGTGATGCCCTCACCAGTTGCCCTTTGACAACTGACTTCTTTTGGAAGAATGGGTGGCACCTAGAAAAATGAAGGAAAGAGTTGGAATAAGTGGCTTTCCTATATATTTGTGCTGTAAAAATACCATCGATTTTGTTCTTGCCTCACCAGATATCTAAATATGATATAGCGTCAGTGTTGAACGTATGAGTAAATTGTAAAAAATCAGTAGTAGAGTTGAACTTGTTAACAATATTGGTGGCTAAATGTTCGTCGCCTTTTATGAGAATGAATATATCGTCCAGGAATCTAGTATAATAAATTATACAATCCATCTTGGACTCATCTGAAAAAACAAAATTGGACTCCCATTGGGCCATCACTAAGTTTGCGACACTCGCTCTGCAAGGGGAGCCCATCGCTAAACCTACTTTCTGCAGAAAAAACTTGTTGTCAAAAATAAAGTAATTATTAGTTAGAATCAGATCCAATAATTCCATTACTAAAGCTATATCTCTAGTCAGTGCTCCATGCTTTTTCATCAAGGCTGCCACCCATTCGATACTTATGTCATGAGGGATACAGGTATAAAGATCCTTGACATCTGTTGTTAAAAAATTACAATCATTATTGTACTCCAGTTCATTAATTTTTGCCAAGAATCTTTACAAATGTGTGACTCTAAAGTAACATACTTTTGTAACATGGAATCCACTACCTTAGCACATGCATAGGTAGGGGACCCCCAACTATCAATGAGGGGTCTCATAGAAGGGTTTAAAGAATCCTTATGAATTTTTGGAATTCCGGATAAGAATGACTACCTAGGAAAAAGAGAACTCATGTAGTTGAAAGCTGCTTGATCTACTCGAACTTCAATGAATAAGTCATTTAAACAGGATATGTTAAGTTGTCAATCTCGCCTTCATTCTTGCTGGATGGGTTCGGAGCCGATCCTCGGCTCCGACTGGCAATTGCTAAGCTCGAGAGCTAATTTTACCAGCTCGAGGCAACCCTATATCCCATGATGCAAGGCGGAGATTACTCAGATCTCGTTTGCCGCTTCGCTAACGAGGTGCCTTCTTTTACCAGCTCTAGGTAAGTGAACTTTTCAGAGACTTTTGTCTACCCCCTTTAACTTTTTACATATAAATATTATTTTTTGTTAATTACCGACTCACGTTAACCCTATTCCTGTAGTGTGTTCACGAAATGCATGGCAGTGGTTACGGCTCACCTGAGACGTCAAGGATTCCAGGTGTTTCCATATCTAGACGACTGGCTCCTCACTGCCACCACCAGGCATCAGCTTCTCCAAGCCAGAAATTACACCATTCACACTTGCAGAGGGCTAGGAATTTCTATAAATTTTGAAAAATCTGCCTTGTCGCCTTGTCAATATATTACTTTTATAGGCGCAAATTTGGACACCGTACAACTTTCTGCAAGGTTGACAGACCAAAGGATCTTGGACATTCAAAGACACGTCCAAGTGATTCTATTCAGCAACAAAATTCAGGCCAGATTTGCTCTGAAAGTACTGGGTCTTATGGCAGCCGCCATAACACTTCTTCCCCTCGCCCGCTTTTACATGCGGCTGCTACAATGGATGCTATTCACCCAATGGTCCTTTCAACAACTTCCCATGCGTCACGAGATCATAGTAACTCCAACTTGCAAAAGACATCTGACTTGGTGGATATCGTCCCCTCGAATCCATCAAGGCAGACCATTTGTTCCTCTTGCCCCGGTTGCCACGGTTACATCGGACGCCTCCCTGATCGGGTGGGGGGGGCATTATCAGGGCAGAATGTTCCATGGCACTTGGCAACCTTTCGAGTACCATCTGCACATAAATGTTCTGGAGATGAGAGCAGTGCTTTTAACGTTGCAAGCCCTCAACGATTCTCTTCCCCTGGGAACTATTGCAGTCCAAACGGACAATATGTCCGTAGTGTGGTACATAAACAAACAGGGTGGAACCAAGTCCTATCCACTGTGTCGAGAGGCTCTCAGACTTTGGCAATGGGCAATCTCCTCTCACCGGTTTCTGATAGCAACGCACATCCCCGGGAAATCCAACATCATAGTGGACAGATTGAGCAGAGCTATTTTCATGCCTCACGAGTGGTCTCTCAAACAGTCAGTGACGGAAGAGATTTTTCAGAAGTGGGGCCTTCCTTGCTGCGACCTTTTCGCTACACCTCAAAACAGCAAATGCCCAGACTTCTTCTCTCTCTTCCCCCTTCCAGGCCATCCTCCCAGAGACGCTCTAACCCAAGATTGGCCCCGGGGACTTCTTTATGCTTTTCCTCTTTTTCCGCTGATACCTCAGCTAATTCAGAAAGCAACCGCCTTGAGAGCCAAGTTGATTCTCATTGCCCCTTATTGGCCTCGACAGATTTGGTTTCCGTTTTTACATCATTACCTCTTGGAACAGCCATGGCATCTGGACCCGGTTCCAGATCTTCTGACCCACCAGTCGGGTCAACTGCACCAATCCATACCTTCTCTCAACCTCACTGCTTGGTTGCTCCACTTCCATCCTTAGCCAGGCTTCCTATGATTTCTAATCCTGTACAGGATATCATAGTAGCTTCCCTAAAATCTTCTACCAGAAAGATCTACACTAGTAAATGGCGACGTTTCTCTTTCTGGGCAAAAGCTAGGAACATAGACCCCTATACTGCTCCAATTCATTCGGTGTTGGACTTCCTAGCTGACATTTTTAATTCAGGATCCTCCTCTTCCACAGTGAAAGTTCAACTGGCAGCCATTTCAAATTTTCATATAGGCCTTTTGAACCACAACATTATGTCACATAAACTTTGCAAGGCATTCCTTCGAGGTATCTTTTTATTGAAACCTCCTATTAGAGATCCCCCACCACAGTGGGATCTAAATTTAGTTTTAACATCCTTGATTCTTCCCCCGTTCGAACCTGCAGCTGCCTGTTCCTTGAAATTGCTTTCTTGGAAGACACTTTTTCTAGTTGCCATTACATCTGCCAGGAGAGTATCTGAGCTTCATGCTCTCTGTGTTCGCCCTCCCTATCTAATATTCCACAAAGATAGGGTATCCCTAAGCACTAATCCGTCTTTCTTACCAAAGGTGGCATCTCAGACTAACCTAAATCAGTCCATTGATCTTCCAGTATTTTTCCCGAATTATTCTGATAGAGCTGAACAAAAGATCTGAAGTAGGAGATTCATTTGTCAGCAACCTGTGGGTCATGGATCCGATATCGGATCCGAACCGGCATGGTTTATCCAGCTATGGATCCGAGCTCCTAGCTCCTCCTCTCAGCCATAATGCCCTGCTCTCCCTACATTACCCCAGATCTAGTTTGCCGCGTTCATGGTGACAGCCTAGATTTCGAGCTCCAAAGCTAAGTGGTTTATTTAGTATTTTAAAAGGGTTTTTATAACTTAAAAATACTTTAACTGTGTGAAAGTGTTAGGTTCCCCTTCTATATATCACTTTTTTGAGTTAAGTTAACTTAATTTTGTGTACCCTCCCCTCTCTGGCGCGTAGCTTGTGTGAGTGTGTGTTTCTTTGGGGCCTTTGGTGTGTGTGCTAGTGTATTTTATTTTTTCTTAAAAAAAAAAATATATGTCTGAGGCCCCAAAGGCAATTTTCTCAAAATGCTCCGAGTGTGGCCATAAGCTATCCCCTGCTGATGGCCACACTCGGTGCGTTCGATGCCTTGGGGTTGAACACCTCACCTCTGGATGTTCAATCTGTGCAGGGTTCAACCCCAGAACCCCAGGGCATTGAAGGAGCGGAGGTCGAAGCTGGTCTTGGCGGGACTCTTGCCCCCGGACTCGGCTTCGGCCTCCGCCCCGTTAGTGGTTCCCGCTCCGGCGGTTGCTGCTTTACCTGCTCCCCCTCCTCCTCCCGGGATTCAAACTCCCTCTACGGGTTCGGAGGAGAGGGAAGCGAGAAAGAAGGACCGGAGGGAGAAGCACCATAAGCGGTGGGCCGAGACCTCCGTTTCGGCCCCGCCGGCTAAGCGGGCTTCTCCTCCGGCCTCTTTGGCTGCTGGCTGTCCTCCTTCTCAGCTCCGGTCCCCATCCTTTTCACCGGGGCCTGAGGAGGAGGAGACCCGACCTCCTTCGAGGCTATCGAGGCAGTACTCTAGGCCTACCTCGGTAGCCTCTTCGAGGTCTACCTATAGTCTCTCCGACGCTGATCTGGACCGGATGATGCGAAGGTTCATCCAGGCCCAGATGCAGATGGGAGTGCTCCTGCCTCCCCCCCCCCCTGGGGGGGGGCTCGACCCCATTTTTCAAGCCCATAGCTCCTTCTCCGACCCGCTACCCGGGCTCGGAGCCGGGCAGCTTCGGAGCCGGGGGTGGGTCGGCGCCGATAGTACTAGGTACTTCGGATCTGACCCTGCCTTCGAGTGTTTCGGATCCGACCTCTCGGAGCCTGGCTCCGAGCTTTGGATCCGGGGGACTCAGTGTGCCTTCGGCGCCGTCTGTGTCGGAGCGCACTGGTCCCTCGGATCCGAGTGTCTCGGCGCCGGCTCCGATCCACTCCTCGGATCCGAGGGGGAGCCGACTGTCGGATCCTTTGGTCGAGGCTGGCTCCCCTTCGGCTTTTGATGTAGTGGAGAGGGCTCTGTTGAGGGCTTCCGGACCGGCTCCGTCCCGCACTCCATCTGCACTGGGTCAGGCTTCCGCCATCCGGCCACTGGGACAGCCCGCTTCAATGCCCCAAGCTGTTCCATTGGAACAAGACACTGCTTGCGAGGGCTCCTCGGACAGCCTCCCCGAAGAAGCACCTCGCAAGCACACGTGTAAAAGGAGACACATAGACTCCCCCGAGTCTTTAACTGAAGACAAGGATTTGGAGGAAGGGGAAGGCTCCCCAAGATCACCCCCCGAGGATGTCTCCTTTGGAGACATCATGGAAATGCTTTGTATAAGAGGTGGGTGGTCTGCCCCTAAGTCTTCCTCCGACGAGTCCGTGTTCTTGGAGGCATTCGAAGCGGGCCCGTCTACCTCTTGGGTGTCCCCTCCTGCCGACCCCCTGGTGGACCTTATTACCACCAGGGCGTGGAAGGAACTGGACACCGTGGAGCCAATCCCCAAAAGGCCAGACAGAATTCTTAGCCCCCCTGCCGACCGTGCCCACTGGAGTAAGGGACCTCTGGTAGATGCCATGTTGATGGCAGCAGCCACCAAGAGGGAACTCGCCCAGGAGAGTCCCTCAGTCCATCCTCCGAGCAAGGAGTCTCAGATGATGGACCGCTTGGGGAAGCAAATGTTTAGTTCAGCGACCTTCTCAGTGAGGGCGCTCAACTATCTGGCACATGTTATCAGGATGCAGCGCAATCTTATCAAAGAATATGCTGCATCCCCCCCAGAGTCCATGTCGGAGGAGGACAAACTTTTGCACTCCACCCGTATGGCCACTCTTCGGTCCGTGACAAATACCTCTATGCGGTTGTTGTCCCATGCAACTGAGGGAGCTGCTAGAGCTGCAGGAGTAGGCCTAGTCACTAGACGCCAGGCCTGGCTCCGCCATTGCGATTTCACGGAGCCCTTCAAGGCGTCTTTCGCGAACGCCCCCTTTGATGGTTCTGCCCTTTTTGGCAAAACGGTTCGCGATACCTTGACCCAGAGCGAGAAGGACGGGAAGACGCTGTCTGCTGTCGGAATCCGCTTCTCTGTGCCCCAGAGGTCCTACTCTAGGAACCAAAAGGGCCAGAAGAAGATGTGGTTCTGGAAGTTGCAGCAATCCCAACCTGCACCGGACAACCAGTCCTTCCATGGCAGAGGAGGACAGGGAGGACGCCGCCCCAGGGGCAGAGGGGCTCCCAGGAATTTCGTGTCCAGAGAACCTTTCTCTGAACGGCCCGCGCAGCAGCTCAGAGGGATTGCTCGACTGCTCCACTCTGGAGGCAGTCGGGGGACGTTTTTCGGAGCACTTAGCGGCATGGGAGTCCATAACATCAGACCGCTGGGTCCTCCGCATTATATCTAGAGGATACAAGATCCCCTTTCATCATTTCCCAAAGCTAAAATCCCTCCCCGATGTTCCACCCGGTCAGTGGGAGGCCGCTTCAGCAGAAATTGGCCATCTGCTGAGGAAAAGACCCATCCAGTCCGTCCCCCCAGACCAGATTGGATCAGGGTTCTACTCCAGGTTCTTTTTAGTGCCAAAAAAGACGGGGGACCTAAGACCAATTTTAGACCTGTCCCTGTTAAACCTGGCAGTTCCCAAGGAGAAGTTCTGGATGGTCACTTTGCAATCCATCCTCCCCCTTCTGGGAGAGAATCACTGGATGTGCTCTATAGACCTCAAGGATGCGTACTACCACATACTGATGGACAGACGTTCCAGGAGGTTTCTTCGCTTCCGGCTTTGAGCCAGTCACTGCCAGTTCAGGGTCCTTCCCTTTGGTCTCACCACAGCCCCCAGGGTGTTCACCAAAGTATTAGCAGTGGTTGCGGCCCACCTGAGGCTTCAGGGGGTGCAGGTCTTTCCGTACCTGGACGACTGGCTTCTCACCACCCCAACAAGGCATCTACTATCCTTGGCGAGAGACTCCTTTCTTCATCTAGCTCCCTGCCTGGGCATCACGATAAACGTAGCAAAATCCAACCTGGCCCCTACTCAGTTGATAGAATTTATAGGTGGCAAGTTAGACACGAGGGAGTTAAGAGCCTTTCTCACAGCCGACAGAGTTCGGAATCTGCGACTCCAGGTGCGGGCCATCCTCCACTCCAGCTCAGTTCTGGCGGAATTGGTCCTGAGGGCTCTAGGGTCCATGGCGGCAGCGATTTCTCTTCTTCCACTCTCCAGGTTCAACATGCGGGTCCTTCAGTGGACACTTCAAGTTCAGTGGTCATATCTTTCTCTCCCCCTGCATCATCCCATTGCGATCAGCAAGGCTTGCAAGTGGTCTCTGTTGTGGTGGCTCCATTCCCAGGATCTCCACGGAGGCCGCCCCTTTTGTGCTTCTCCCCCTCTCGCCACGGTGACCACGGACGCCTCCCGCCTCGGGTGGGGGGGGGCATTTTGCAGGCCGGACGGCCCAAGGCACGTGGAACGACTCAGAGACCTCCCTGCATATCAATGTTCTAGAGATGAGAGCAGTGCTCTTGGCGTTGCAAGCACTTCAGGCCTTTCTTCCCCTGGGAACAATTGCGATTCAGTCAGACAACATGTCGGTGGTCTGGTACATCAACAAACAGGGGGGAACCAGGTCTTACCCTTTATGTCGAGAAGCCATGAGAGTGTGGGAATGGGCGATCTCCACCAACCGCTTTCTCATCGCAACGCATATTCCGGGTCGGTCCAACATCCTTGCGGACAAGCTCAGTCGCACCATCTTCTCCCCGTACGAGTGGTCTCTCAATGCTCAAGTAGCGAAACGTATCTTCGCACAGTGGGGAACTCCTTGTTGCGATCTCTTTGCTTCTCCCTTAAACACCAAGTGCGACAGTTTTTTCACTCTAATCCCTCCTCCAGGGGATTCCCCGAGAGACGCTCTGGTGCATGCTTGGCCTCCCGGTCTTCTTTACGCATACCCCCCTTTGCCTCTGATGCTCCAGGTTCTTCAGAAAGCCTCTCGGTTGGGGTGCAGAATGATCCTCATTGCCCCATTTTGGCCTCGGCAGATCTGGTTCCCTTACCTAAGGTCTCACTCAGTGAATCCACCTTGGATTCTAGATCCCATTTCGGATCTGATATCACACCCATCGAACCTACCAACTCCGAACCTGGACAACCTGAACTGCTTGGCTGCTCCAGTTCCACTCCTAATCAGGACTCCCGGTATCTCGTCCCCCGTTAAGGCCATTCTGGTAGCGGCTCATAAACCCTCTACCAGAAAAATTTACCGCAGTAAATGGAAACGATTCTCCATTTGGGCGGAGCGGCAGGGTCTAGATCCCTTCACGGTTCCCCTTCCTTTGGTGCTAGACTTCCTTACCACTCTTTTTAATGATGGTGCCAGTAGTTCCACGGTCAAAGTGCAGCTTGCGGCCATTTCTCACTATCATGTTGGTCATGACTCTGGACCTCTTATGTCCGCCAAATTATGTAAAATCTTCCTAAAAGGCACCTTTCTGCTTAGACCCCCTGTCAAGCAGGTGGTTCCACCATGGGATCTTTCCTTGGTTCTTCAGGCCTTGACCGCTCCCCCCTTCGAGCCTGCGGCAACAGTAGATCTAAAATTCTTATCTCTCAAGACTGCATTTTTAGTAGCCATTACTTCGGCCAAAAGAGTTTCGGAACTTCAAGCCTTATCCATGAAGCCGCCTTACTTGGTCTTCCATCCGGACCGCGTATACCTCAGGACCAATCCCTCCTTTCTTCCTAAGTTAGCTTCAGAAGCAAACATTAATCAGTCCATCAACCTCCCTGTTTTCTTTCCTAAATATCAGAACAAGGGTGAATACAAGCTGCATTCCTTGGATGTTCACAGGCAGCTTCGTTTTTATCTTAACAGGACAGCTGGTCATAGGCAATCCGACCAATTGTTCATTTCCTTTGCCAAATTCAATCTGGGTAAAACAATTTCCAAAGTCTCCTTGTCACGCTGGATTTCGCAGTGTATTCTTTTAGCTTACCAAGCTTCTGGGAGGCCCGCACCGGAGGGAGTCCATGCCCATTCGACCAGGTCAGTTTCTACCTCAGCGGCCTTTAAAGCTAGGATTCCTCTGGATGACATTTGTTCAGCAGCCACTTGGGCTTCATCTCATACCTTTATTTCTCATTACAAGCTGGATATCACATCTAGAGGTAGAGCATCCTTTGGCTCCGCGGTGCTCTGGAATATCCTTCCATGACGGCCGCCCAAGACTCCGGTAGCTGGGGACTCTGTCCCACAGGTTGCTGACAAATGAATCTCCTACTTCAGATTTAGAAGTTATGTACTTACCATAATGTTCCATCTGAGTAGGTGGATTCATTTGTCTGCAACCATCCCGCCCTCCTATCCCCCTGGCCTTGTCAGTTTCCTGCATAGAATGTGTTACCCATTTCTAGGGTATTTTGATACAGGGCAAACTCGATCTGAGGTCATGTAGGGAGAGCAGGGCATTATGGGTGAGGGGAGGAGCTAGGAGCTCAGATCCATAGCTGGATAAACCATGCCGGTTCGGATCCGATATCGGATCCATGACCCACAGGTTGCAGACAAATGAATCCACCTACTCAGATGGAACGTTATGGTAAGTACATAACTTCTAATTACATTATCTTGATGTTCACCGTCAGCTGAGATATTATCTGGATAAGAGAAAAATTTTTAGGAAATCTGATCAACTTTTTCTATCTTATGCAGAGAACAGGAAAGGCCTTCCAGTTTCTAAGGTAACTTTATTTAGGTGGCTTTCTTCCGTGATCACTTACATTTATCAGCTCAGAGGCAAAGAGTTGGTTTCTAACCCAAAAGCCCATTCAACCAGAGCTCTAGCTACATCTACAGCTTTTCAAGCTAGACTTCCAATAGACACTATTTGTGCAGCAGCCACATGGGCCTCACCTCATACCTTTGTCTCACATTACAAATTAGATTTGGTCTCCAGAGACAGAGCAAATTTTGGTTCCACCGTTCTCAAGAGTCTGTTCCATTGAGCCACCCAGGATAGAGGTGCTAGGGACGCGGTCCCATCCAGCAAGAATGAAGGCGAGATTGACAACTTATCATTTAGAAGTTATGTACCTACCATAACGTTCCATGTTAGTTGTCTTCTCTCGCCTTCTTTCTTGCGTCCCGCCCTCCTTCCCCCTATCCTGGTCAGACCGAGAAGATCTTCTATTAAGAGGTTATTACCTTTTTCTAGCTGTTCAACTCCTAGTGTCACTAGATTATGTGGATCCTTTCTAGAGGATTATGATGTTATTTAGTATTTTTTATTTCTTCCTCCTAAGTTGGAAGAAAATACTGCTATTTCTTTAGCTACCAAACGAGATCTGAGTAATCTCCGCCTTGCATCATGGGATATAGGGTTGCCTCGAGCTGGTAAAATTAGCTCTCGAGCTTAGCAAGTGCCGAGTCGGAGCCGAGGATCAGCTCCGAACCCATCCAGCAAGAAAGAAGGCGAGAGAAGACAACTAACATGGAACGTTATGGTAGGTACATAACTTCTAATTAATTAAACTGTACGCCTTATTCACTTCTGATCTTGAACTAGCCTGATAGGTATCACTATTTAACAACGTTAGCATGCGTTCTACATAATCTATTTTGTCAAATATTACCAACCCTCCCCCTTTGTCGGGTTTACACACCCGAATGTCTTGGGATTGGATGTACCTTAAAAATTCCCTTTCAGTTTCATACTCATTGCTTCTATTGTATATTTTGCTGCTAACTGTATTTCTAAAATCCAACTCACAAACCTGCTCAAAAATTTGAAGCAGGGGATGAAGGGGGGGGGGGGTTAAAAGTACTAGAGGGGCGAAATACATTGTCAACCAACATTTCTGGGACATTCATAAAGAACAAACATAAAATAAGTTTTCTCGTGAAAGATTTAAGTTCTACAATGGACTTGGCTATGTCCATGTCGTGCCAAGGAACGTAGGTGTAACCTTTGGCCAAAAAATCAACTAAGTCTGAAGAAATGTCACTGTCAGAAAAGTTGTAAACCTTGAAGTCATTGTCTTTGTCGAATATAATTCTAGGTCGTGCAACAAAGTGCTGATGTTCAACTGATTGAAAAGAAGCACCAATTGGTTCATTCACATCATACATATTACAGTCCAAAGTAGATGAAGAAACCGTAGGTGAACTTAAAATAAAATCACCCAAGGGATCTTCCAACAATGTTATCTCTTGTCTAAATTGTAAGTCTCCACACCCCTGAATGGTTTTGCTCCCCTTTGTTGTTTGGGTCTGGCTCCTAAAGGGTTGTTCCTCCGAAAATCCTGTTGGCAATCATTTTGATTCGTGACACTATTTCGTTGTTGTTGGCCAGACTGGTTAAAGTGTCTATTGTTGTAATTGTAATTGACAGGTGAAGTGTTCATCAGTCTTTCACTTCTACGGACAACTTCTTCAGAAGTACTAGCTGACATAAATGTGACCATTAAGTACAAAAAAGTGCGGGAAAACAGAAATTAAATTTACTAATTAATTTGTGTCAGCTAGTACTTCTGAAGAAGTTTGTTTTTTGGAACAAACGAAAAGCGCTTAAAGATATTGTGTTGGAACTGAAGACATTGTGTTGGATCTGCCTGTTTATTAAATTTCCATACAGTTTGCTTTGCCGTTTTGTCTTTTTGTCTGTTATTTCCAAGTTTGTTGTGCCTAGTTCGTTTTATTAGTTTTTTATGGCGTCTGACTTAACGGCATCCCAGGCACTGTACTCACAAACTGAGAATACTTTGAACGGAGCTACTAACATGGAGGAACTAGTCCCTGTCAACGTTGTAAATCCTGAAATTGAGACTACCGACAATATGCTATCTGCATTGTTTAGTAAGATCGAGTCGATAAGTAATAGACTAGATCAATTAGATAAAAATCAACTAATTCTTTCTAACCATTTGGCTTTGCAAAATGTGACCATTACTGACATAGGAGTGCGGAAGACTAAAGCTATTTCTTCTAGTCAAAACAAAATGACTTTACCGGTAAGCATTTTAGACAGTAGGATGAATACGCATCCGAACCTGCAGGAAGTTGTTGCCGACGAACACATTTCGGATGAGAGCACACCACCGCCAGCTCAGAGACCGGCTGATACAGCATTACCTTTGAACAGCATGGTTCCGAAATTATTGGATAACCATTCGTCTAACCAACTACTGCATCCACCTGGAGCTACTCAAAATAACAACCTCTACGAGGGTTCTAACCACCATCAACAAGGTACATCAAACCTCCGACAAGACATAGAAGGTAATCCATGCTCTTTATCAGCATGGATGGATAACAACTTCAGTTTTGGCATAGAACATTTTCCGAACCCGGTCAATGTACATCAAAACAAAGGTAAAAACAGCATTCATTCAGACATTGTGTCTAATTTAAAATTATTAGATAATTTATTGTTAAAATACAAGAAAACTCAACTTGAAATAGCATACTTTAAGGAATGTTTAAGGCAGAAGGTCATTCCTAAGGGCCTTCGAAGGGTGCAATACCCGACTGGACTGATTAAAGATTCTCCTTTCCATCTGGAATTGATCCAGTTGTTTGACAGGCAGGGATTTGAACTTCTGGAGGTAATGATCAAACATTATTCTTTGTTTGCTGATAATGTTTCTCATTTAGTTAAGGAAGTTGATACTAAAGTTTTACAAGATAGTCAATTCGTCAGTTACAAGTTCGATTATGGTAGAACTTTTTCAAGTATCAACCAGCATATGATTAAGTTAAGTGACAATAAAACTAAAAAATTAGAACGCGACTGTAATTCTTACAGACAGGGCATGGCTTATCCACCTCCACCAGCAGCACAAATGTGGCAACTTGGTCATTCCCTTACAGATTTGAACAGTAAAGAATTACAATCTATTAGTAATTCAAATGTTTCAATATCTCTTCACTTGTTTGAGCAAATGTCTAGTTCGCCTAAGCGACCACTTGCTCGGATGGATGAACTTGACACTTTTGGTCCATCTAATTTGCCTGAAACTGGACAAGAGGTCGTCCGTAGAAGTGAAAGACTGATGAACACTTCACCTGTCAATTATAATTACAACAATAGACACTTTAACCAGTCTGGCCAACAACAACAAAATAGTGTCACGAATCAAAATGATTGCCAACAGGATTTTCGGAGGAACAACCCTTTAGGAGCCAGACCCAAACAACAAAGGGGAGCGAAAACATTCAGGGGTGTGGAGACTTACAATTTAGACAAGAGATAACATTGTTGGAAGATCCGTTGGGTGATTTTATTTTAAGTTCATCTACGGTTTCTTCATCTACTTTGGACTGTAATATGTATGATGTGAATGAACCAATTGGTGCTTCTTTTCAATCAGTTGAACGTCAGCACTTTGTTGCACGACCTAGAATTATATTCAACAAGGACAATGACTTCAAGGTTTTACAACTTTTCTGGCAGTGACATTTCTTCAGACTTAGTTGATTTTTTGGCCAAAGGTTACACCTACATTCCTTGGCACGACATGGACATAGCCAAGTCCATTGCAGAACTTAAATCTTTCACGAGAAAACTTAATTTACGTTTGTTCTTTATGAATGTCCCAGAAATGTTGGTTGACAATGTATTTCACACCTCTAGTACTTTTAACCCCCCCCTTCATCCCCTGCTTCAAATGTTGGAGCAGGTTTGTTAGTTGGATTTTAGAAATACAGTTAGCAGCAAAATGTACAATAGAAGCAATGAGTATGAAACTGAGAGGGAATTTTTAAGGTACATCCAATCCCAAGACATTCGGGTGTGTAAACCCGACAAAGGGGGAGGGTTGGTAATATTTGACAAAATAGATTATGTAGAACGTATGCTAATGTTGTTAAATAGTAATACCTATCAGGCTAGTTCAAGATCAGAAGTGAATAAGGCATACAGTTTAAATAAATCCTGTTTAAATGACTTATTCATTGAAGGTCGAGTAGATTAAGCAGCTTTCAACTACATGAGTTCTTTTTTTCCTAGGTGCCCATCCTTATTCGGAATTCCAAAAATTCATAAGGATTCTTTAAATCCTCCTATGAGACCCCTCATTGATAGTCGGGGGTCCCCTACCTATGCATGTGCTAAGGTAAGGGATTCCATGTTACAAAAGTATGTTACTTTAGAGTCACACATTTGTAAAGATTCTTGGTCATTCTTGGCAAAAATGAATGAACTGGAGTACAATAATGATTGTAATTTTTTAACAATAGATGTCAAGGATCTTTATACCTGTATCCCTCATGACATAAGTATCGAATGGGTGGCAGCCTTGATGAAAAAGCATGGAGCACTGACTAGAGATATAGCTTTAGTAATGGAATTATTGGATCTGATTCTAACTGATAATTACTTTATTTCTGACAACAGTTTTTTTCTGCAGAAAGTAGGTTTAGCGATGGTTTCCCCTTGCGGAGCGAGTGTCGCAAACTTAGTGATGGCCCAATGGGAGTCCAATTTTGTTTTTTCAGATGAGTCCAGGATGGATTGTATAATTTATTATACTAGATTCCTGGACGATATATTCATTCTCATAAAAGGCGACGAACATTTAGCCACCAATATTGTTAACAAGTTCAACTCTACTACTGATTTTTTACAATTTACTCATACGTTCAATACTGAAGCTATATTTTATTTTATTTTTATTTTGCATTTGTTGACCGGGATAGTCCGACTGGATATATGTCCATTTTCAGCGGAGTCCAGGGGAGAAAAGCTCCGACAGGGTTAACAATGACAGATAGTTACAAAGACATATAGACAATTTACATAGTTTACAATGAAAAAAATTTACAATACAAATACAATTGGTTACAGTTCATTATATTCAAGATAATTAGCAACTAGTAGAGTAGGACAAAAAATGGCCTAGTCTTTAGCTAATATTTGTTATTCTAGATTGATCTTATAGGTTGAATTGCTCATAGGACTGTTGTGTTTTGGAGAGAGTAGAGTTATTTTAGGAGTTAGTCTGGGTTTGTGCAAGGACAAAGCCAGTGTGATTTATGGTGGATTTTTAGCTCTTTTTTGAATTGAACTAGTGATGGTAAAAACGTGAGGTTATTGGGAAGGGAGTTCCAGACCTTGCCAATGATATTAGCATACAGTGTGTCACCACCTAGGTTATAGGACTTGCTTGTTTGTACTAAGAGTTTGTTTGATGAGCGAAGTGAACTTAGGTTGGTATAAGAGGTTAGTATGTTTTTTAGAGCAGGGGTGTTCTCAGGATGTTTCAGGATTTTAAAGGCTTCTATGAGTTGGTACTCCTGGAGAAGATTTGGGAGTTCTACCCAGTCAAGCTTTTTCAGGTTAATACAATGGTGTGTTCTATAGGGTAAGCCAGTAATGAATCTAGCAATGTGGTTGTAACAAGATGAGAGTCTGTTAAGGTCAGATTTGTTAAGGTTCGTGAGGACAGGGGAGGCGTATAGTAGGGTGGATAGGAGGTGTGAGCGGGCAGTAGCTATTCTGGCAGCTGGAGTTAGGAAGGTTTTTATCCTATATAAGGACCCAAGTTTTTTGTTTACTGTTTTAATAGTTTGGTTGATGTGGATATCAAATCGAAGTTTATTGTCAATGTTTACCCCTAATAGTTTAGCATCGGTATCAGGTGAAATAATGGTTCCATTATTGGATTGTATAGTGAATTGTGTGATAGGCGTTTTGTTAGTTGGGTAGAAGAGAAGTAGTTTGGTTTTCTTTGGGTTTAGGATGAGTTGATGGTCAGTGAGCCAATTTTCAACTATGGTAAAGCTGTGTTGGGTAGTTGTTAGAAGGTTATCTAGGATGGGATTGGAACATATGAGAGTTGAGTCATCTGCATATCATATTTAGATATCTGGTTAGGCAAGAACAAAATCGATGGTATTTTTACAGCACAAATATATAAGAAAGCCACTTATTCCAACTCTTTCCTTCATTTTTCTAGGTGTCACCCATTCTTCCAAAAGAAGTCAGTTGTCAAAGGGCAACTGGTAAGGGCATCACGGATTTCTAGCTTAGATGAAGACTTCAACAATGAATGTCTTTTCTTGAAGCAGATGTTTTTACATCAGGGTTACCCAGAACCATTATTAGACACATCAATTGGGGAAGTTTCATATAAAAGAAAAGAACATTGGTTTAAACCAATTCTAAGCAGAAACCATCAGACCTCGCATAACTCTATACTCACCAGGACCCCGAGGTCAATGATATTGAGGTAGATTTATCTGTCCCACATCAACAGAAATCTCAGTGTAGTTTTGTGACTTCATTCAATATTCAAAGTAAATCTATTGTCAATGTAATTACAAAAAACTGGGAACTGTTTAAATCCAATCATGTTGTTTTCAAAGTCCTGGGTCATAAACCACATGTAGTCTTCAAGAGGGGTAAAAATTTGAAAAACCTTCTTGAGAGACGGAATAGTACAACTTCTAGAGTGACAGGAATGTTCAAATGTGAAAGTTGTAACTACTGTAGGTTTATCGATAGTACAAATTATTTCACAATAAATGGAAGTACATACAAGTTGAAATCTAAGTTTATCTGCAATACTAGATTTCTTGTTTATTTAGCTAAATGTACTGAGTGTTTCGCATTTTATGTGGGTAAAACTGAACGTAGACTTAGGGATAGGGTGTATGAACATCAATTCACCATTACCCACAATAAGATGGACAACGCTTTGGCGAAACACGTTCATAACAATCCAACCCATAAATTTAAGTTTCTAGTTTTTAACAACATGTCTTACGATGTTAGAGGTGGCCCTGTTTCTTTTCGATTAGAAGAACTGTAACTATTATGGCAGCTCAAGTTGAATGATTTTAACTATCCTGGTTTAAATGAAGCATGTTCAATCGTTAGTATATTGAAACTTAAAAATTTACGAAGATAACGTATGTACATTATTCTTAAAAATTCCCTTAAATCTAACGATGTGTGTAGTATTTTGTATTAATTGTTTCAAGTTTCTATACTGGAGGTGTATGCCTTTGTTGAATTTTTATCTTTAAAGTTTTATTCCTTATTTATAATGTTTTTTATTTAAAATTAATTTCAACGAGTAGTTTATAGTAGTACAGTTTATTCAAATATGTCCTGAAGGAATGTTTTATTTTTTCTTTAATTGCTTAATTAGTAAATTAGACTCTGTTTTCCCACACTTTTTTGTACTTAATGGTTGCATTTGTGTCAGCTAGTACTTCTGAAGAAGTTTGTTTTTTGGAACAAACGAAAAGCACTTAAAGATATTGTGTTGGAACCGAAGACATTGTGTTGGATCTGCCTGTTTATTAAATTTCCGTACAGTTTGCTTTGCCGTTTTGTCTTTTTGTCTGTTATTTCCAAGTTTGTTGTGCCTAGTTTGTTTTATTAGTATGCTGATGGGATAGGCTATAGAACTGGCTGATAGTTGTAGAAATGTCGATAGGTTGTCAGGTGAGTTAGTACAGGGTTTGAGTCTAAGGAGGATTTTTATTTTGGAGGTTGGTATGGGTGAGAGTGAAAAGTTAGGTGAGGAGGAAGTAGTGGGGTGAGGTGAAGATGGACTTGCCGATTGAAGTTAACTTGTGGAAAGGTGGTGGTGAGGTTAGCTATGGTGTCAATAAAATAGGAGTTAAATAGTGTGGCTATCTCAGTGGGTGTATTATCTAGTGTGGCTATCTCAGTGGGTGTATTATCTGGGTTAGGACAAGGATTATTGTTGGAGCCAGAGTAAAATAAGGAATTGATTGTACTCCAGAACTTCTTTGGATTTTTTTTATATTGGTTTTGGAGTGAGATAGTATTCTTTCTTATTTTTAGTGACTAGGTGTTTTATTTGGTTGCGCAAGTGTTTATAGGAGTTAGGGAAGTAAGTGGAAGGGGTGGCACCTGGGTTTGGATGTATATCTCTACATTGTATTAAGCTGCTATAATTAGGGAGGGGTACATTTTCCTGTTTCTTCTTAGTTTTGTATTCACAGTCCAGAGCAAAATACGTACAGTTTTTGTTTGAGAGGGGAAAGATTTTTACTTTAATTTGTAGAACTAGGTCTGTTGTATATAGACTAGAAGCTATTTCAGAAAAAAACTGGACCGAGTATGTGTCATTGAGGCTATTGTAGAAGTAGGTTTATGAGATATGTAAATAGTGTAGTAGAACATAGAAGGATAAAGAGAAAGTGAGGAGAATGCTATTGGAGATGAGAGACATTTCAGTGAGGGGGAGCTTATAAGTAGAAGTATAAAGTTGTAGTGTTAGGTACTGATAGTAATTACAGGAAGAGTGTAATTAGAATGACAAGTAAGTGTAGAGTGGGAGTGGTAAGTTAGATAAATGAGGTGGGGGTAGCAAACAGTAAGTTATATGGTTTAGTTCAAAGGAGGTGTGATAGAGCAGTTATAGAGGATGGGAATTGTGTAAAGAATCTGATTGGCTGATTTGTAAAGGATGGGACGAGTTTGGTCATTTGATGGAGTGTAATTGTATTTGAGCAAACAGGAGGAGCTAGATGGTTCAAGGGTTGGGATTGGATGGGGTGCATGGAGTGGGAGGAGTATGCCTGGGTATGAGTCTAAGTGAAATGGAGATGGGTGGGGTAGGGGAGTGGAGTGAGCCTGAGTGGGGCTACACTGGGATCCCAGAGTTTGCCAGCAGAAACCATCTAAAAAACCTGGTAAGTAATGTAAATCTGGAAACAATAAGAGGTAGGAAGATTGAGAAAGGGTATAGAGTCGGAAAGTGTATTTCTAAGGGAAAGGAGAATCCAAAGAGGAATGCAGGTGGTAGAGGAAGGAATAGAATTTAGTGGAAGGAGGGTGAAGCTGTGAGTAGCGTTAGAAAAAGTGGACAAGGACAAAGCAGCAGAAAAAAAATTGTTGATGTTAATGTTGATTTTAATGTTTGTTTCACCTGATGTCTTCATTTTCTAGGGGTGGATTTTTCAGGAGAGTCAATGACTTGTTCGCTTGTGAGTGAAGAAAAGATCATGTTTGGAATAAATCCTGTCACATCATCTGTTACCACTATTACAGATATTAAAACATTCTATAATGAAGTTGATAGCAGACAGATTGCAAAAGAGGTAAGCAAATGCATGGTGGTGGTTGTTAAGATTAAGCTCAGTGTGTGATGTAATTATTTTATGTAAATACTGAGTAAATTTTTTTGTGTCTGTTATGTAATAATTTTCTTCTTAAATCTAGGAATGTTCAAGTAATAACTGGGAACAGCTGTACCTTTCATTTTTTTTAGAAATTTATAAAATATTCAAGCATTATTATGGAATACGTGTGACTATAATGTCCCATATTTTCAAGCCTGAGGTATTTCTTGCTTGCATTGTAGTCAAACTAATAATAATAATAGTAATAATAATAACAACAACTAGAACAAAAATGATAATGGTATACCTGTTTGCTTTACTGGAGAATTGTCATATGTTTAAATATCAAAAAGATACAAGGCAGTCTGTTGTTAAGACAAGTTACCCCATCCAAAAAAAATTGCCTATGGATTTATAAACACCATGTCCATGATCACAACCAGATCTGCGCAGTTTACACTGAGTGCACAATGAGCAGTAATGCTGATCAGATATGCATGTGGACATTCCATTGTACACAATGAAGAGCCTCTTGTTGAGCCCAATGTACAGACCCATGGCTAGATGGGTCTATATTATATCATTGAACATTTAAAAAAGCGAACGATGTATAATCGACTCCATGCAAGCGAAAGTTTACAATCTCGATAGCTCAGAACAGCAATTTTTTTTTCCAAGAGAAAAAAATCGCTGTTCCAAAAAAAAAAAATTGTAAGAATACATAAAGTGGGGGGCTTCACCCCCACACCCCTCTTCTTAAATATACCAACTTCGAGATCACACTACAGTGCCAAAAACGGCAAAGTAACGGAAGCGGCCAAGCTAATTCTTTCCCTGGGAAAAAATTTGCTTAAAAGCCACTTTGTTATTTTGCCTTTTCGTTGTTTTAAGTTCGACCAAGACGCGTTCGATAGAATGCGTCTTCGGTCATCTAATAGGAACCCGGCTAGATCATAGTAAACCATCCCACTGCCACACTGAAATACAAGCAGCTGAGGTAAACAATATTGGTGCATGAGCACATGCACTGAAGGGAGTGTGCTGTCAAGTTATGTTGATGTAGTCACTATATATATATATATATATATATATATATATATATATATTTTTTTTTTTTTTTTTTTTTTATGTATAGACAGCAAGCGAGACAGAGGGAGAAATGTGCACTGGAAAGGAAAGGGTGGTATAGAGATTGCATTATAGTAACAGAATCCAAAGAGATGGAGAACAATACAGTACTTAGTGAATCACAGAACAAAACTGATGTAAAAGAAGAACAGAGAAGATGCAATGACAGGCATGGGCAAACTACGGCCCGGGGGCCACATGCGGCCCGTTAAACATTTTGATTCGGCCCGCCAAACTTGAAAAAATTTAATAAATTAACCTTGTTAATGTTTTATTTCCCCTGCAATTCTGATGTTTCCTCACTAGATGGCGCACTCTAGATGTATTGGCTTTGTTGAGGTGAAGCGTAGGCCTATTACTCCATGTTTGCACTTTACCCTTTGACCCACCGCCCCTCTATGAAGATGAGCGGACCCAAGAAAAGGAAAGTGGACAGAGAATGTCGAGTGTTCAATAAGGAGTGGACAACTAAATATTTTTTCACTGAACACCGATCATCTGCTGTTTGCCTGATATGCCAAAAAACTGTGGCGGTTTTTAAAGAGTATAATATTAGCCGTCACTTTGCCACAAAGCACGCTAATTATGCTAGCAAGCTCTCAACAAAAGAACGGGAAAGCTGCTGCTGAGAAGGTGGCAGCTAATTTGAAGGCTCAGCAAAGTTTTTTTCACCGTCAAACTGCCATTCAGGAGTCAAGTACCAAGGCCAGTTTTATGCTTTCATTCAAAATAGCAAAGGCCAGCAAACCACTGTCTGAGGGCGAGTTTTTAAAAGAATGTATGGTAGAGACAGCAGGTATTTTGTGCCCGGAGACCAAAGACAAATTTGAGAAAATCAGTTTATCACGGCGGACAGTGACTCGCCGTGTGGAACTAATAGATGAAGATATCACCAGCAGATTAAACAAAAAGGCGAAGTCATTCACTTTTTATTCTTTAGCACTGGATGAAAGCAACGATGTCAAAGACACTGCTCAGCTCCTCATTTTTATCCGAGGAATCAATGAAACTTTTGAAATAACGGAGGAGTTTTTGACAATGGAGTCTCTGAAAGGACAAACACGGGGAGAGGACTTGTTTGAACGGGTGTCTGCTGCCATCGAAAACATGAAGCTTCCCTGGAGTAAGCTTGTTAACGTCACCACAGATGGATCACCGAATTTAACGGGAAAAAATGTTGGCCTGCTGAGGAGAATCCAGAATAAAGTGAAAGATGAAAACCCTGACCAGGATGTAATTTTCCTCCACTGCATCATCCACCAGGAATCTCTATGTAAATCGGTGTTACAGCTGAATCATGTTGTGAATCCTGTGGTGAAACTCGTCAACTTAATACGCGCACGGGGACTTCAGCACCGTCAGTTCATTGCGTTTCTGGAGGAAACTGATGCGGATCACCAGGACCTGCTTTATCACTCCCGTGTCCGCTGGTTGAGTTTGGGCAAAGTGTTTCAACGAGTGTGGGAGCTCAAAGAGGAGATTGGCGTGTTTTTGGAGCGGCAGGGGAAGACTGATGAATTTCCTGAGCTGAGCAACAAGAGCTGGATGTGTGACTTTGCGTTTGCCACGGACGTATTTTCACACTTGAATGAGCTCAACGTGAAACTGCAGGGGAAGGAGCAGTTTGTGCATGACATGTACACAAACGTGAAAGCCTTCAAATCCAAGCTGGCTTTATTCTCCAGGCAGATTTTGAACAAGTCATTCACTCATTTTCCTAGACTAGCCACGCTGAAAGAGGCCGGAGCAAAAGTAAAGAAATACAGTGAGTCACTGGATGCACTGCACGGAGAATTCTGCCGTCGGTTTTTGGATTTCGACAAAATTGACAAGTCACTTCAATTGGTGGCCTTTCCTCTGTCACAAGACCCCGAAACAGCTCCAGAGGAGCTTCAGCTCGAACTGATCGTCCTTCAGTCCGACCCTGCCTTAAAAGAGAAGTTCAGCTCTCTGAAACTAAATGACTTGTATGCTTCACTCAATGATGCCGCGTTTCCAAATCTAAGGCGAAAAGCGCAGATGATGTTGGCTTTGTTCGGCTCTACCTTCGTGTGTGAACAGACCTTCAGCGTCATGACATCAACAAAGCCAGCCACAGATCCAAGTTAACAGACCTACACCTCAGATCCATCCTGAGAATCGCCACAACAAAACTAACTCCAGACTTTGATGCGCTGGCTAAAAAAGGAGACCAACAACACTGCTCCCATTAAAATGTGTGTGTCTCCGTGATACGCACGTTGTTAAAATAAACAGTGCGCGCAGATCAAATATAACGCTTCACAGACTGACTTGCTGCAACTGTTTCGTCCTTGCCCTGGTCGTTGTTGACTTTTGGCACCGGGAAAACAAATTGAATAAAAGGAACAGGACAAGTACATCTGCATCTCTTACCGTTTTTGAAAAAAAAGACAGTCAGGAGGAGAGTGATGGTGATATCCTGAAGGATAACAGAACTTTCAGTGCTTTAAAATAAAATGGTCATTTATTTGATTTTTCAGTGTTTAAAGACTCATTTCGAAGTCAGAGATTTTATTGTAATGCTTTTCTTCATTTTCATTGGAAATTAAAGCACATGTTTTCTCCATATCCCAAGATGTGTATTTTTCCCCCAATGAGGTGATGTTTTCAAAGCATGCCATCTATCTGCTCCTGTTCCGGCCTCTTTGTCAAATGTTAGAACTCAATGTGGCCCACGAATCAAAAAGTTTGCCCACCCCTGTGCTATGACAATATATCAGTGTTGAAGAATATGTAAAATACACACAAGAGGGGGGATGTAATAAAGGAATGTGATGGAGAGACACATGCACTTTCTCAGTGAATCGATCCAGAGGTTACCTCCAGCAGAATCACTTCCAGAAGCCATAAGTACAGAGCACACTATTGTAAAGCGAAAGACACTGAAACCTCTAAGCAGAGACACACAGACTTCTCAGTGAATTGATCCAGAGAGGAATGTGATGTACCAGTGTGCAGTAGTCCTAACAATATCAAAGTGTCAGCAGTGGACCTGTACTGTACTGTGAATGTCATTAAAAATGGAGTATATATTACTCTGAGGGGAGTCATTACAGCACTTCAGTCCAGATGGAAATATATCCACCATCTACTGGCAAGATGAGCCACTGCAGCAGTGAGAATGGAAAGGGTTATATAACATATATATGTGGCAAATGTAGCAGATGTGCCAATGGATGGTGAAAAAAATAGTCTTCAAGAGAATTGAACCCATGGGTTACACACTTGAATATTCCTTATCAGTGCATTAGCAAGAGGAGCTATTGCAGCACTCAGAGTGCAAGGGGTCATAAAACGCACATATCTGTAAATGTAGTCCATGTGCAAACAGAAAATGTATAAAACAATATATAACACCAAGGGAATTTGAAACTCCCTACAAGTGAAGTCAGACAGTAAAGATCATTGCCAAAGTACACTGAGCCCTCAAAGTACTTCACATAATCAGAATAGCTGTACTTTATTTCAGGAGGGAATGTGCAGCAAAAGTGTAGCTCATTTCTGTTACTGATTTGTGTGTGCTAAGTATTTTTCTTCATTTTTGTCATAGGACGTAGAGTTTCAATTATCTGTGAATATTGCCGTTCATAAGGATTGCTCTCTGGCAACTGTTGTGGAATGTATGACCACAGAAAAATGACTTTGAATTATTGTTCTCAGTCACGTGTGTGTGTGTGTGTGTGTCTGTGTGGTTCGTCTATTTTTTGAACCATAGCATCTTTCATAATGGGAGTATAGGACAGAGTTGAAAAGGTGAATCAAGCAGCAGGTAGAACACAAGCTGAGAAGATATAGAATGAGCAGGTGAAGGTGGGACTGGAGCCCATATCTCCAACTTCCTAGCTCAACAATGGTAGAAAAATCCAGAAACATTATGCTAGAAAGTGCTAGCCCACCCCTACATAATTTGCACATTTAAGATAAAATTGCTTAGTGTCAAGGGACTTGGAACACGTGATAATGCAAAAAGAAATGTGCATGACTGGAATTGAACTTTATGCGTATGTCACTGATGTGCTGTAGACTAGTGTATTAGCAAGGCATTGCCTAGAAGCACTGGTAGAAAAGAGACTGGAATGCACTTGATCAGAGCTACACATTTCAGCGGAACAGGACATATGATTACAAGGCAACAAACATATACCTTCCTGGGTTCAAACCCTTTTTATCAAGATATATTCTCCAGAACAGTGTATCAGAAAGGCATGCCACAGAAGCGTTTGTAGAAAACGTGACTGGAAAGCATATTTTGGAGTAATGGAGCACATGACAGCGAGATAAAAATTACACCTACATGGGTTTGAGCCCTTGCTTTTGAGAAGGCTATTCCCTAGAACAGGGCATTAGCAAGTGAAGCCACAGAGGAACTTATACAGAAGGGCTCTGAATACACACATATCAGGAACCAAAACCTGAATAATAGAAAGCAACATACCAATGTACAGCGGACTAAAACCCATCTGCCACTGTATTGACAATTATAAGTAAACTTGAGCCATGGATGTTGACAAATACACATATGATGTTTACTTTTTTTCTTGCATGGCATGTTGTTAGTACATAAGTATCATTTGCAAGCATGCAGTAAGGTAGACCTCCATGATTTTGAACCCTGGCCCACCTAACTAATACTCTTTAGAAAATTACATTATCAAATGAAGTCACAGAAGAACTTATAGTGAAGGGGTAAGATAACACATATTTCAAGGAAAAGTTGCAACACTATGGAAAACTGAAAAAAATGAGCAGCAGTGATAAACATGCAAGAGTCATGGGAATCAAAACTCACCCCCTACTGTAATGACAATGTACACATCAATGATGACCTGTTGCACATAGATACTATGCTTACCCTTATTCCATGTGTGAAGATATGTGAAAGCTGCCAGCCTAGCTAGATAGAATTTTTAGATAATTCTGTCATTTGTAAATATTAATATAAGGCACAGGATTGTTCTCTTCAGTGTGAAAAGACTGTATTGGATGTTGAACTGCAAAAAATGTAACAACAGTGCACTCTGCTGTAAGAAAGCTGATAAGTCAAGCATTTTATGACTTTCTTTGATCTCAGGGCTCAGAGCTGAGATGTCTGGATAAAGGAATCCTTGCTTTTGTTTTGAGACTAGAGTTAATTGCTAGAATTTGCATGTATAATTTCTTTTATTGCTCTGGCTTCCTAACCATCTGCAAGATCAAAAGGGCTGTTACACTCTGTGCTTCTGTTAGCCCGGGAAACAGAAAATAATGATGTAATCTGAAATGAGTCAGTGGTACTCTGTTATCAATTTAAGGACAGAGAGACTCAGAGCATTTAGCATTTGCCTTGAGAACATAACATCCAATATCACCAGCACTATCTTGGTCTATATGTAAGTTTGTTTTAGAACTGTGTTTTCTCTTAGCTATAGCTAGGAACTAGGAAGATTAGATTAGTTTTTTTTCTGTATTGATGTCAGAACGTTTCTGCTGTATTATTTTAAGTATTTCTCTGTGATCTCTGAACTGTTGACTAGCACTGTGTGGTAAGAAGTATTGTCTTGTGTTTTTATTATTTATTATTAAATATTTTTAAACCTTTCAACTGTGGCTGTTTTGTGTAGAGATAATTTAAGCTCTAAGAGTACATTGCATGTATTTACTGATATTGTACAAAGCCACTCCAATAGCCTTGCTGTTTAGTCACACTTGACATTTGGATAATAATATTGCACAGTATAATTGGACAGCCTTTCATAAGGGCATTTTAGTAGCTGATAAATATTAGTGGGTGGTGGCAATTTGTACTACCGTACAGTATGGGTAAAAGGAGCACAGCTGGAGAACCTGTGCCAGCCTTCCCCATGAGTGGCTGTGTGGTTGTATATAACTCTTATCTCAAAGTGTGTTTGTGTCAGCTACTTGGGCAGGCACACACAGCACTGGTTGGACAGAGAGGGTGCTGGGAGGTTTAGCTTGCCCACTAGGCTGAGATCTGGACCCTATAGCTGTGCCAGTGGGGAGTCTTATTTGGGACCTGGAGAGAAAGGGAGAAACCAGAACCAGACTTACTGTTATCTCTGTGTCCTCTTAAAGGAAATTGTACCTTTCTGTTTGTGTATTTATTATCATTTCCCTATATGGACGGCCCTCACTAGTATTAGTGGTGAGGATTAAGGCTCCTTGATTGCTGGGCCAGTGCACAGGCATCACACTATGTATGCATTATAAGTACTTACTGCAAGGTGCAGATTTTGTCACAGTGCTACAATATATACCTTAATGGATTTGGACCACTGCCTGCCTTACTGATGTTCTCTAGACCAGCACATTAGCAAGTGATATCACAGAGGAACTTGTAAGGTTGTAAGAAGTAGTCATTTCAAAGGAATGTTAGAACTCTGTGTAAGACTAAAACATACCATGTATTTTGTGTGTTAATATGATTCTGGGATCAGTAAGGTTGACCGAGGAAGAAACTAGATAAAAGCGGCTATGAAGCCATGATCTGATGTTGTCGTTTTCATTCATTCCTCAACTGATGGATTTGGATGTGAGAGACTGATCTGACTCAGTCGCTTCTACCTGATCATCGGATCCTAGAATTCTCAAACTCCTTCCTTTACCCACAGTGCCCTGTTGTTACCATTGCTGGTATCCTTTTATCCTCTTTAGAGTGCTCTGTCTACCATTTTTATTAGTTTTTCCTTTTCTTTCCTTCTCTTCTTTCCTTCTAAAAAACATTTTTCTGTCTATTTAGATATAGTGTTTTTTTATAGTTTTTGCAAGAGTAATGGTTCTTAAAACCCCTTTTTGTGTTCAGCTGCATGTTGTTAGTAGTAGTTTTACGATGGCAGACAAACCCTCTGGTTTTAAAGAGTGTGTTTCCTGTGGGAGGTTGGCATAATGGATAAGCTGTTAATCTTATAGATACAAGGTGCAGTGTTTGATTCTCGTATGAGGTAATTGGCTAGGCTTAAAATGGCCCATGAGGGCAGTTAGATTAGTACTAATTTATGAACCTATAAAATCTCAAATTCTGATGCGCACAGGGAATGTGTGTATTGTCTGGGTCTAGCACATATTGATGTTGACTGTACTATTTGCTTTGGTTTTAATTCTAAGACCTTGACAGACCGTATGAACAAATTAGTTCTTTGAGGTCTGGTGCCCTCTACATGTTCCATTTCGGTGTCTGAGGCTCAGAACCCTTGAAAAAAATCAGAGAAGTCTAATGTTGACATGCTAACTAAGGACAAGGAGTCCTGGAAAAGGACTACAGATTGACCTTCAGCTTTGGCTTCGGCTCCTTCAGTGGAGCCTCCCGCTAAGATTCATAACAGGTCAGATCTTTCAGTCTTGAATCCGACAACTCAAATATCAAGGTCACCTCAGACCCATATCGATTCCATCAAAGCTGTCCTCTCCCTTCTGAGAGGAGTCACTTCAAAGGCTTTCTAAGCCTCCTTCCACAGTGTCCTCTCTTTGATCCTCCAGAAGCCTTTCAGAAGCAGATGTGGACAGAGTGATGAACAAGTTTCTCAGCAGCAGAGATACAAATGAGGATTCTCCCAACTCTGACCCTTTCTGGTCCTGAGAGCTGACGCCTGTCCACTTCCTGTCTGGTATCTCCTTTTCTGATTTGTCTTTCTGTTTCAGAGCCATCAGATTCAAGATCCCTGGGGGTGTCTACATTGGATCCTAAGACTATTTGCTCTTTGACTCTGATGGGTCCCCTGAGTCAACTGGCACCAAGTGTTTTGGAACCAGAGCATTGCTGCCAGATCCAGGGAGTTCAACTCTGAAACTTTCTGAGCCATCTCTTCCACTAAGAACCTCGGTGTTGGATCGCTCAGGTCCCTCTTTGAGTGGAGCACTGATGTGGTTGCTGGAGCCAACAATCTGAGCAGTTTCAACTTCAGCTTCTGTTTCTCCTAGACATTCTGCTTTTGAGGTTGTGGAGAAGGTTTTCTCCATGAGTAGAGAACAGACATCCCTACCCCCATCGGATCAGACAACCCTGCCTCATACTTTTCTGTATTCTGAGCCTCAACTATCTCTTCCACATGGACAGCCAACCCAAGCGAGTCTCAAGACAGTTTATCAGGGCATTGTTATCTCTTCCGACAGATACCCAGAACATCCCACTGAAGAAGTCCCTCGAAAGAGGTTATGCAAGAGGAGGCAGTTAGATTCCCCCAGGAATCTCACACAAAAGACACTGGTTTTGATGAGGGGTCCCCAGATCACCACCTGATGACGTCTCCTATGGAGACATCCTGGAGCTCTTGAAACAAAAACGTGGTTGTTTTTCTGATAACTCCCTCTCAGGAGGAATTAGTGTTCCTGGAGGCTTTTGTGTCTGACCCATCTACTTGGGTGAACGCCCCCCCCCCCTCCAGCCAGTGAATTTATTGTTGTAGTCTCGGCAGGTGTGGAAAGAACTGGAGACTGCTGAGCCTATACCAAAATGACTGGATAAAATTCTTGTCCCTCCTAAAGACCATGCACACTAGAGCAAGGGAGTACCTATTGATGCCATGGTTGTGGCTGCAGCTACAGGAAAGGAACTAGCAGAACAGAGTTCTGTCCATCCCCCTAATAGAAAGTCAAGAGCATTGGGCAGATTTGGGAAGCATGTTTTTTGTTTCAGTGACCTTTGCACTAAAATTGCTGAATTACTTGGCACATTTTATGAGGCTGCAAAGAGATTTCATCAAGGAATACACCAAGTCTGTTTCTGGGTCCATGTCCTGTGTGGATGGAAACAGAATCTCCTTGCAGCTCATCACCCTCCAGTCTATTTCAAATGCGTCCATAAGGTTGATCTCCCATGTTGCAGAAGGTACATCACGGGTGGCAGGTTCAGGCATAGCCATTAGGAGGCATGCTTGGATGTGCTTATGTGACTTTGTGGAGCCATTTAAGTCTTTGTTCTTCAGTGTGCCCTTTGATGGATCTCTTTTTGTTTGGCCTAATGTTAAAGATACGCTCTCCAGGTGTGAACAAGATGGAAAGACACCTGTCTGCCATAGGTGTATGTTTTTCTACCCTTCAAAGGCCCTTCTGTAGGAACCAGCTAGATGGCAGAAAGATGTGGTCTAAGAAGACCCAGGGTCTTTTCCTGGATTCATGCAAAGATAGTTCCCCAGGGGAAGAGGGGGGGGACTCAAATGGAAGACGCTGTCCTCATGGCAGAGGTAGTCCTTAGAACCAGGGCTTTGGAGATTCTTTCTCAGATAGGCCCTATCAGCGCTCCTGAAGGGAGGGCCCACTGTCCCTCTCTGGAGGCAGTCGGGGGTCATTTATCCCTGCACCAGAGGGCCTGGCAGTCTGTCACAAAAGATTCATGGATGCAGAGGATTACATCAAGAGGTTATACCATGCTGTTTTCCCTAGCTCCTCCCATAGTTCTGAAGAAAATTCCCAATGTTCCACCCAGTCAGAGGGAAGCAGCATCTCTAGAAATAAAAATAAAAACTGCTAGGAAAACGTCATCCAGGAGGTCCCCTGACTAGAGAGGGTCTGGAGATTACTCAATATTTTTATTTTTCAGCAAGTTAAAGCAGTTTGTTCCATATTCAAAGTTTTGGATGGTCACGGTTCAGTCCATTTTGCCTCTGTTGCAAAAAGATGATTGTATGTGCTCGATAGATCTTCAGGATGTTTACTACCACATCAAAATGAACAAGTGCTCCAGGAGATACCTATGCTTGGGATCCAGTCATTAACCATTTAGAGCACTGTCTTTGGTCTCACCACGGCCCCCAGGGTGTTCACCAAATTCATGACAGTAGTAGCAGCTCACTTGAGACCGCTGGGATTCTGGGTGTTTCCATATCTAGATGACTGGCTCCTAACTGCCCCAACCTGGCATTGACTTCTTCAGGCAAGGGGCTACTTGCCCCAGTTGTGTTGTCATTTAGAATAACAGTCAGTTACAACAAATCTAAGCTCATACCCACACAGAGTCTGGAGTTCATAAGTGCTTGTCTGGACACAGTCAGTCAGATATCCTCTCTTCCCTTCACTTGAATAAATGCACTGGGGTCCCAAATCAAGAACATGATTCTAAGTTCTTCCCTACCAGCTCAATTAATATTACAAGCTCTGGGATCCATGGCAGCAGCCATCATCCTCATTCCCCTGGCCAGGTGCCACATGTGAATACTTAGATGAACTCTGTCTACTCAATGGTTTGTTCTTCAGCATCCATTATCTGCTTCAGTCAAGATCACGTGAGCATGCAAAAGACATTTTCTTTTGTGGAGTCTTTCAGACCAGCTTTGCAAAGGCCATCCATTAATGGACAACTACCAGTTCAGGTGTGGGGCACTACTTGGGAAGAACAGTCCAAGGTGCGTGGTCCCCTGAAGAGGCCAAGATGCATATCAGTGTCCTGGAGATGAGAACTGTCCTCTTAATATTGCAGGCCTTTCAAGAGACTGTCCCATCCAGGACAGTTGTGATACAGACAGACAATATGTCTGTAGTTTGGTACATCAACAAACAAGGGGGAACCATATCTTCCTGTGCTTGCTGAGAAGCTGTGAGAGTATGGCAGTGGGCAATCTCTTCTAGTCACTTTCTAATAGCAGCACACATTCCAGAGAAAGCCAGTGTGATAGCAGACAAACTAAGCAGGTCCATTCTGATGTCTCATGAGTGGTCTGTGAATGTCAATGTGGCAGAGGGATTTTTCCATCATTTGAGCCAGCCATGCTGCGATCTATTTGTCCATCCCCTCAACAAGAAGTGCAGCAGGATCTTTGCTCTGATCCCCCCATCGGGGGAGTCACCGGTACATGCCTTAATTTACGATTGGTCCTCCAGTCTCCTGTATGCCTTTCCACCCTTACCACTAATCCCCAGTTTCCTACAGAAAGCAGTTTGGTTGAAAAACACAGTTATCCTCATCGCCCCTTTTGGCCCAATCAGATTTGGTTCCCATTCCTTTGCCGTCATCTTCTACATCCACCATGGATTCTGGATTCAACTCCTGACCTCCTGTCTCACCCAACAGGCATGATTTATCCTGACATGAGAAGGCTCAAACAGAAAAGTATGTTTTCTCCATTTCCACAGATTGCTAGACAGCCCAGGCTGTACTTCCCTGTCTGTCATATTTTGCTGTCTTCCCATATGATTTCCCATACTTTCAAGAGTAAATGGAAAAGATTTGTCTTTTGGGCCCTTAACAAAGATCTGGATCCCTTTTCAGCAACTGTACCAGCAATCCTTGAATTTTTAGCTTCATTCTTTAAAGAAGAAGCTAGTTTTTCAACTACTAGAGTTCACTTGTCCTCCATTTTTAGTTTCCACACAGGCAAAATAATTCTACATTACCCTCTTCTGAATTATGCAAGACCTTTCTCAAGGGAGCCTTTATGCTTAGATATCCATTAAAAGATCCACCTCCCCCTTGGGATTTAAATATAATGATTTAGGCCCAATTTCCCTTTGAACCTTCAGCCAAGACTGATCTAAAATTTTTATCTTGGACAAACATTTTTCTTGTGGTTGTTACATCAGCTAGAAGCATATCTGAATTGTAGGCTCTGTCATCAAAGTCTCCTTATCTAATTTTTAAAAAGACAGGGTTTCATTGTGTAATTTTACTAATGTAGCTCTGAGTCAAATATTAACCATGTCATTAATCTCCCAATTTTCTTTCCTCATTTTTCAAACAAAGAAGAGTACACGTTAAACCTGTTGTAATGTGCACATGCAACTTCATTTCTGCCTGCACACAACCAAAGAGTTTAGAAAGTCTGACAAATTGTTTGTTTTTCTCCTACCAGGTTAGGCAATTCATTATATAAAGTTACATTGATTGTATAAACTTTGTCTATGGTAAATTGGGTTTATCTGTACCAAAACCCCCTGAGTCCATTTCAAAAGATCTATGGTGGTTTCATCAACTTTTTGGTCTACAGCATATTTAAGTGATATTTGTGCAGGTGCAGCCTGGAGTAATCCTCACACTTTCATTACTCACTGTAAGTTGGATTTGATTTTCAGGAGTGGAGTGGTCTTTGGTTTAGCAGTGCTCCAGAATATTTTTCCATGAGGGCCGTTGAAGGTCTCAGTAGTTGGGGATTTTGTCCCATCAGTTGAGGAATGAATAAAAATTACAACATCAGATAAACCAAAAAGGACCAAAACTGGGAAAATTCAAAGCGAACTGGACTACCAGGAAAAAGTTAAATTTTATTTGAGCGCTTTCATCAGTTTTTAACTATGACTTCTTCAGAATAAAATCAAGTTACACTCAGAGTCTTATGTAACCAGTGCAATAAATCAATTAAAAGAAACACTCGTAGAATGTACATCCACTTTTAAAGGTACAGGTTCCCTTAATGCATTTTACTAGAAAGTCATGTAAATTTTTACCATAGATGTTATTTCTCTTTATATATATTTTCAAAACCAAGAATAAATAAAATCAATAACATTCTTGTCATGGTTGTAAGAGACATTAAATATTTAAATGAAGAAGTCTGCTTTTAATTAAAAAAAAAACTACTAAGTGAGACTATATCATTAAGCCCTGGGCTAGTGGTGGCATTGACCCTCAATTGCCATAATAGTTCTTTATACTCCAGCATATGGTCAATAGGGCCACCCCTTTCGTCTATGATGATCTGTTCAAGAACTATAAACTTGAAATAGTGACCTGGGTGAAGGTTGATATTTTTGACTAATGCATTTGTGATGTTACATTTGTGTCTATCATAAACATGTTGGTAAATGCGAGTTCTAAAAGCATTTTTGTTTTTCCAATATAGAAGCACGAACAAGTCTGACAAATGCTGGCATAAATGACTTTTTTACTGCCACAATTGTGTTTCTGAAATAATCTAACCCATCCATAACGTTTGAGTAAAACCCTGTCTCCCTCTAGTATGTGCTTACACTGCGTGCACTGCCCACATTTTGTCATTTTTCCCAGTCTACCGGTGGTACTGCTAGATGAATTTCTTTCAAGAATATTCTTGTTGCGGGTGTTCTTTCTGTAAATCACTACGGGGGCTTCACCAACCTTCTGACTTATGCTTTCATCACTGTTAAGGATGAACCAGTTTTTGAAAACAATGTCCCGAATCAGTGGGAACTGTGGAGTATATGTGAGGATGAACCCATTGTGAAAATGACCAGTAGGGTTGTTACTGTTCTCCAATGGTGCACACAATCTGGTAATATAAATCCCTAATAAGGGATAGAAATGTCCCTCTAATCTCGTTTTAGTAACTTCTTCCAACAAAGGTGTAACAAATTCTTTCGGATATCCTCTTCTTAAAAGCATACTCAATAAAACATCCCTTTCCTTCTGGAAATCTTCAAAAAAACATAATACAAATAATGCCATAGCAAAGCATATCACCAACAATGAAGAGCATGTTTTCTATTACATGGCTATAGATCATGTCATTATTGACAACAATAAACCACAGGCACTGATGTTAGAAATCAATGAACTTAAATGTCAGATTCGCCTACAGGCTGACAGCTGGCCAGGTATAAATGAGAGAAGATCCATCTCCTCCATTTTGAAGTTAAAAGCACTGGCAAGGAAAAAAGTCCAAGTGAACACATAATAATGGGGATATATATTTACACATGGAAAATACATAGGTCATAAATAGATTATACAAAAGTGTAAGCAACAATTAGGAGAAAGTTAAAAATATGTTCTTGGTTATATAGCTTGTTTTTAAAGAGTAATTTAATTCTGCACTAGTGCATGCAACATTTTAGCAACCCATTGTGTGTTTTTTTTAATGTTAAGTAAGTGCATAGATTTACTGTGTAGTGGTTCCCTTACAGCACTAGATTAGTTAATGTGTGAGTTATTTTAAATTTAGCATCAATGTGTGGCAACCAATGAGAATGGATGGTAAAACATAAAGTAAGTGACATAGGTTCATGGGTAGGTACTAGGCTATAGACCCAAGGGCCTAAGTAAGCCTAGCCAACAAGGTTTCCTGGCTTACGCCACCCAAGAAAGTTAATTTCCTGTGCCCCTATCGAGCAGAGCCACAGACGTGATCCCCGGGGTGTATTTCCTATTTCCCATCCACTCATCAAGATTTTTCTTGAAGAGTGCTAATGAAGAACTTTGCTTGACATAGATGGGTAGCTTGTTCCAGAGGATAGCAAGTCTCTGGGACAGGAATCTATCCCTCCAGCATGTCCTGTTTATTATGGTGACAAGATTTAGGTCCCTAGAGCATGTAGCTCAGAGAAATTGGGATTTCTTTAGGTGTAGCATGTCCAACAGCTCTGGGTTTAACATAGCTTTATATGTTAGGCAGAGATCTCCTCAAATATGCTACAGAATAAAGCTGGAGCTTTTTTGAGACGGTCAGTGTAGGGCATCTGTTTGAGGCCAGTAATCCTCTTGTGAGGTACTTCTGTGGCTTTTCCAGCTGCTGCAGATATCTTGTGAGGTACATTCCAAGAGGGGCATTGTACTGTATAATGGGTTTAATTAGTGCCGAGTAGAGGGGAGCAATGACCTCTTTTTTCTTGGCTGAGAACCCTTTTGTGATGATGTGTGCCATGTAGAAGGATTTCCTGACTACTGTGGCGATGTGATTATCAAAGGAGAGACTACTGTCCACCTGGGTCCCAAGGTCTCTTATCACACATTCGGCATTAAGTAGATGACCGTTTATGTGGTAGTTCATGGGTACAAAGTTTTTTCCAACGGGGATGACAATGCACTTTTTGGCATTGAGCTTGAGGCCATGCCTCTGACACCAGGCATCTGTCTCAGTGAGGCCTTTCTATAGGATGTCCACATTATTTGGGGACATGACATGCAGTCATCTGCGATCTTCATTAGCTAGAGGCCTTCTGTGTTAGTGTGTACTTCAGAGAAGTAGATACCAAACAGAAGAGGTCCCAGGACTGAACCCTGTGGTACTCCACTTGTCACTGGTTTGAAGTCAGATTTGGAGTCTGCAACTTTTACAGTGTGGGTTCTGTCAGTGAGCCAGTTGGCAACCCATCTTGTAACATAGGGATTAGTGAGTTTAGCTATAATTCCTGAATGGGGGATGGTGTCAAAAACCTTGGCGAGGTCAAGATAGACTGTGTGAACCACCTTACCCTCGTCTACGGCTTTGGTGACTGCCTCAAAGAAGTTGATCAGGTTCAGAAGGCATGAGCTGCCTTTCACAAACCCGAACTGGGTGGGGTCCAGAGTTTGGAGGTTATCAATGTCTTTGTTTATGAGTTCCAAGATGATACGTTCCATGGCCTTGCAGACCAGGCTCGTGAACTTTGTTTGTCTGATGAAGTTTTACACATTGTGAAACGAAAGAGCTAACCAGTTTTTATTGTTTTATGTATTAAAGTGGTGCTTGCACCTTTTGAGTACTGGTACACAGTTTACAGTCATTCTTCAAGCTGTTTCTTCATTCGTTGACTGCCTTTAGGATTATTTATTTGGTTTTGTGAGTTTTTGGTTCATCTAAACCAACTGTACTAGAAGTGGCGAACATAGCAACAGAGATAAAACAACAGGAAGTGGGATATTTAGAAAAGGGGAAGGAGCAAATTAAATAAAAGAAAAAAATGGGAATTGTCGGAACAATACATGCAGAATAATGTTTTGGAGGAGGAATGAGATTTAAGGGAACGCAGGAATTGAATGAATTTTGTAATGTTTGACCAACAGTGACTGGATAGATTATAAGTAATGTATAGTGTTTGCAAATGAAAATATGTCAATATAGTTCATTTTCATTTATATAAATGTATGGTTGCCTATGTCATAAGTAATAATTTACTAAAGATGTTGCTTGTTAAAAAAAAAAAAAAAAAAAAGAAACAGATAAACATACCACAAAAATAATAGTTATGGTGTTTATCTCAGACACACAAAGTACAGGGCTTGACTCCCACATTTGAGGGAAATTGGCTAGACTTAAAATTGGCCCACAAGGGCAGCTAGCCTAGTGCTTACTATGAACCTATGAAAAGCTAAGAATACTTAATCAATGGGCCCTGAAAACACATCAGGCTGCCTGATTATCAGTGCCAAATATAGCCTTTCTGAACCCATATTTAACATCTTTAATGTAAGCCTCTCCGCTGGTTACATCCCTAAAGCCTAGAAAACAGCCACTGTAATGCCATTACACAAGGGTAGGCAACCATGGACCCTGGTAACTAGAGACCCATCAGTCAGACTAGCCTCATTTGTAAAGTTATGGAGTACCTTATCTCATACCTCATTAATCTGGACATTGAAAACCTTTTAACTGTGGACCCTCATCATTTCAGCTTTGTCAACGAAACGTCCTGCCTCTTTAACCTCATTATTTTTTTTGATAAAGGAACCAAAACAGTGGTAGTAGTTGTGGAGTGTATACAGCATATCTAGACCTAGGCTTTTATATTATTCCTCATGTAGGTATTATTGATGTATAAATATCAATATAAATCCTAACACTGTGTTGTGGACATCTAACTGGTTGTCTGACAGAACCCATGTGATTAGAGCCACAGGCACCACTTCTAAACACAAAAAAAAGTTACCAGTGGTGTACAACAGGGCTTAATTTTATTTCCTTTCCTATTTGGCACCTCTTTCTTCAGTCCAGCTCTCCTGGTCAATGGTTAACTAAGTTTGCAGCTGACTGTAAATTAGGTGGTGATATTCCATCTTCAACCTACTCATAATTGCTCGAACATGTGTAACAAGATGTTAACTACTGCTGTAAGGACAGTGGTTTCAAATTAAATGTAAAAATGTGCAGTACAGTTATTTTTGGTAAACAAAAACATTTTGATTACAACATAGGTGACACACCCCTCCAATCATACACAGATTTACAGGAAATCTAAGCAGTCTTGTTGATAATTCTTTATCATTTGACCATCATGTCTCCATAATTTATTTATTTATTTGTATTTTGTATACTGGGAAAGTCCACTGGGCCATAGACAACCCATTTTCAATGGAGTCCTGGGGAGAAAAGCTCTGCATTACAAGAAATTAACAATTTGAAAAACAAAACTGAATACGGCACAAGAAATTAACATAAATACAAAACTGAATGGAAATAACAAGTATGTACAAAATATAGAGTAAATACCAGGGGACAAATGTACAGTTGTATAATTTGAACCAATCAGTGTAGAGTAAAGATCTGCATCATGTACTCTCTCTATAAACTATATCTACAGAAGTATTCTCTCACAGAAAAGAAAATAAGGTTAGTAAGATATAGTGTGGCATATGCTTTCTAGGAGGGCTTGGTGCAGGTACACTTCCAACTATAAGATAGGTAGTTATGAAGGGAACTCTTGAAAGAGGTAGGATTTTGAATTGTTGTAATGGATAGAGACAGAGCATCACAGTCCTTGGCTATTGATCATGAGTACAGAATCTAGATGGGTTTGAGGTTGGGTTGTAAACCCAAGAGCTTCTGATCCTCTGATCTAAGGGGCCTATTTGGGTGGTAGTAACTGAGGGCAGAGCTCAGGGCAGGACAGTCTAGGGATTTAGAGAGTATTTTGTGAGCAGTGGATAACTGCGAGTAGGAGAGACAGCTTGGTAGTTCTAGTCATTTCAGAGACTTTAAGAGCAGTGTAGTGATGGGTGGAATATTTTCAACTGGTTGCAAACTTGGCGATTTTATTGTAGCATGTCGCAGGTTTGGATTTAGCAGATCTTTGAATACTGTTAAGTAGAGGGGCACAGTAGATGAGAGAGGGTAATAGGTAAATGGTGACTAGGGTTATTTTTGGGGTTGGACTTAGGAAGTGATTATGTCTACAGAGAATTTCAAGTTTAAGATGTGTTTTGAGAGTAATGAGTTGTATATGTAGGTCGAATTTTATGTGATTGTCAATAATGACTCCAAGGAACTTTGTGTGGTTTATGACTTTGACTATAAATTTACTATGAGAATAGATGTTGAACTCAGTTTTATTTAAGGGGGTTGTTTTCTTAGTGGTGACTAGTATAATTTTGGCTTTATTTGGGTTCAGGGCTAGGTGGTAATTTTGCATCCAGGATTCAGTGGTGGAGAAGGCTTTTTGAGTAAGCTGAAATAGATCAGAGGTAGAGTTCGCACAGCAGACAATAGTCAAGTCGTCTGCTTACTGAATGACAGAGCCTTGAGATAGAAATGAGTGGAAATTGTTTATGAATATGCTAAATAGGAGTGGTCCAAGTATGGAGCCTTGGGGAACTCTGGTAGGGGTGTTGAGGAAAGAAGAGATGGAGTTTTGCCATCTGACACGCTTGTTGTCTTTCTTTTACGTAACTAGAATACCAGTTCAGAGTAGGGAGGGGAAAGACTGATCTTAGAGAGTTGGGTGATAAATAAAGGATGAAAAGGGTGTTGAATGGTTTGGAAAGGTCAAGGAAGAGGGTGGAGACAATTTTGCCAGCATCACGGGCTCTGTTACCTGCATCCATAAAGAACAGGAGGGCAGTTGTAGTACTATGGGCAGGCCTGAAGCCATGTTGTGTGGGTGAAAGTATTTGGTTGTCGAGATGATAGCAGAGCAGTTGAATATGGATGCAATTTTCTAGGATTCTGGATACTGATGAAAATACAACAATGGGTCGGACGTTTGTGATATCAGTATTATTACCACCTTTATAGAGAGGGAGAATGAAAGCCTTTTTCCAGGTTTTGGGAACACAGGACTATGAGTCTACTAATGGGGGCAAGTAATACTGTTAGCAGCAATTTTTAAGTATTTGAGAGTATGCCATCAGGGGTGTTAGAGCAAAGTTTTAGCTTTCGTATTAGTCTTTTTATAGTTGAGATTTGGATGGGATTTAGTGTATAGGTATAAGAGAGGTGGGTGTTGGGCTTTTCTGTGTGTTGTGTATAAGTACAGGAGGGAGAGTGGGTGGGTGTAGTAGATGCAGGTGTGTGGGGTAATTTAAGAAAATGCTGCTGTGATGTCGGCTATGGAGTTGATAAAGAAAGTAGTAAAAAGAAAGGCAATTTCTTCAGGAGATTTATCTGGGTGACGGCAGGTGTTGTCTTTTTGCCTGGATTAAGTACTGAGGTAAAGGAATTGCAGACATTTTGAGGTTCTACTTGTGGTTGGACTGAAGTTTTAGGTAGTGTTCTTTTTTATCTTTGTTGACTAGCTTTTTAACTTGGTTTCAAAGTTGTTTGAATTTTAGTAGGTCTGGGATATTTCTGTGTGCTTGCCATGACTTCCATATTTTGTCTCTCGCTTGCATAAGAAGTGGAGTAGGCTTGGATAGCCAAGGGGCAGGGTTGGTTTTAATCCTCTGTACATGAAGGGGTTTATAAAGACTTGAGGATGGCCACTGAGGATGTTTGGGAGTGTTCCGACTGAGGATATTTTGTTAGGAATTGTGGCCAGAATCCAGTCTAAAATGGATCCATTGTCATTGCTTTTGTTAGGTTTCGTGAGGGAGTTAATATCCTGGGTGAAGTTGAAAAGACTAATATTTGAGAATGAGTAGTTGCAGTTACATTCTAGCCAGGTGATAATTACTTTGCCTGGTATGATGGTCTCATTTTTAATATTTGAAGAAATCCAAGCTAGGATATCTTCCAATATGGGTATATTGTTTCCAGGGGATATGCAGAGAGCCATGATAAAAAAAAGTATTTCGCTGTTATTCATATTTAGAAAAGTTATGAGTATTTCTGCATTAGAGAACTGTGGTACAGGGTTAGTAAATGGAACTAGACCGTAGGTGATGGAAAAGAGAAGGGCAACACCGTCTCCTATTTTATGGGCCCTGTTGAATCTCATTTGAAATCCTGGAGGGAGAAATTTGGTGTCTTTAATATGGGGTTTTAGCCAGGTCTCAGTGGTGGCAATAATGTCTGGTTGTTGGTGAGCGATCCATACATGGAAGTCTGAGATTTTATTATGGATACTTCGGAGATTCAGATTTACTTAATGTAATGACTTGTGTGGGAGTGCCTGTTGATGGGTGTGGTGAGATGGTTGAGGGAGTGACATGATAGTTTCTTGTTGGTGGTTGGTTTGGTCTGACTCATTTGATAAATTACAGTAGAGAAGTGTAGTTGATTTAACTTGTGTTGAGGTGATGGCTTTAATTTACGATGGAGGAGGGGATTTTGTTGGTATAGGATGGGGAGATATCTGTATACCAGTTGGGTGGAATAGGTAAGGAGGAAGAGGGAGAAGAGGTGGCAGAGATGTTAGTGGAGAAGGAAATTGGGTTTGGAACAGTGAAATGTAACAGGGATATGTGGAGTATGGAAAGGAGTAGAGTAGAGAAAGAGTGTGAGTGCAGTGGAACAGAGCATGATTGCTGGTTCATGGGGTAGACAGTACAGGAAGCTAGAGGAGGAGGAGTTAAAGGTTGTTGGACAGAAGTGGTATGAGGAGAAAGTGTGCTGGGGGTAGTGGCAAGGAGCAGTGTGAGTGATAGGGGAAATTAGTGATGGTGATTGCTTGGAGGTAATGAGTGGAGGGGTTAGCTAAGTACAGGTGTAGGGAAAGTGGGGGTGGGTGGGAATGGGGGTAAGCTAGACGAGTGGAGTGAGCCCGAGTGGGTCTACACCCAAAAGTGAGGGTCGGAAACAGAAACAATCAATAACACTAAGTAGTGGCTATGAAAAGCAGAAAGAAAGCAGATGAAATTAATAAGTGTCCCTTAGTGGGTTTATAGAGGGAATGGGTGTCAGGCAAATCTCAGTTACTGGGAAAAAATGTAGAATTAAGTGAGGCTAGATACAGGTAGGAACAAGGACAAGAACAGCATCCAGTAAGGAGATTGGCAGTGGATAAGTTGAAGGCTTGAAAGAGCAGCTAAGTGGGGACAGTAGAGTAAGGGGGAAAAGTAGCATAGGAGATTGGTGTGGTGCAAGCAGCCTACACAAGCAGCTGTAAACAGGAGTAAAAAAAATAGGTTACACGTACTTTATAAAACAAGCATTTTACAGAAACCGCAGACTCTGTACTGGGGAAGAAATTAAGCTTCAGCTGTACTTTGATAGGTGTTTGGTTTAGTAGGTTGGGTTGGCAAGGATGAGTATCCTAGGGAAAACAACAAAGAGGAGAGAGAAAAAGGTTATAAATGAGGACGACTATTAGTGATGTAGGCTCTGTGGGATTATAGGAAGGGACAGGGTGACAACAGTTTGGAAAGTTGTTTATCTGGTTTACCTCACTTCCAAAGCAATCTCTACTAGATCCAAAGAAGTCTTAATTCCCCTTTACTCATACCTTATTGGACCTATTAATAAGGATAATACGCCTTTTGGCATGCATTTGTCTAAACACATCACACAACTTGAGAGACTCCAGAAATTCATAAGTAAAAAGTTCAGGGACCTCAAAAATCTTAGTTATCATGAGAGACTGGCAGCTCTTTCTCTGTATTCAGTCACTTACAGACTCCTCCATGGAGATCTGTGTCACCTTTTTGAGCCATGAACCCTCTTAAACCTCCTGTTCCTTTGCAGAACTAATGACACCGCAAAGTGCTCAGTTAAAAAAAAACTAAACATTCATCAGCATTTAAATAAGACACACTGGTGCAATACAGTAATATCCCAACATACCCCTGAGCTCTGAAACAAACTTCCACTACATGTCAAGCAGAGTAGCACCCTAGTCACCTTTAAGGTGAACCTAGACAACTGGACTGGCAGCCTTAAATTCTCCCCAGGTCTATTCTTGTCTTGCCCTCCTTGAGGCTAGAATGAACTTTTGAATATATATATATATATATATATATATATATATATATATATATTATTTTTTTTTAAACAGGCTTATAATGGTCTGAAGACTGATTGCCTAGTACTTACCTATGAACCCATGAAGACACCTGCCCAAAAAGGGCTTATGATTTAAATAATCTTTCTGTGCTCATACACTGAGTAACAGTGGGCAGTAAGCAACATACCAGATTGTGTGCAACCACAAGGAAATGATATTTCCCATTCTGTGGAAAAAAGTGAGAGAAATTCTTTAAATGTGCCAAGATCTTGCTATCATTCACACAAATAAGCTTAGGCATAGCTGCATGTCAGTAAACAATACTGAAATACAGTAAAGTTAATTTTATCTCTATGAAAGCTTCTATGGTTCAATATATTCATGAGATGATGAGCCTGTTCTCAGTGCACTGGGAGCAGAATTCCCTGAGGGGTGGGACGCCTTCATACTAGATTATGTTGTCAGCATACAACTACATGCCATTCTTCTACAAAGGTTTATACTGGTTTGTAATGCCTTTCCTATAGGCATTTCAACAGCATACCTGGCAAATGCTCTGGTTCAAGGGATAGGGGTGACACTGACATGGGTTCAAATATATGGTCAGGTGTATTTCTCTTTCATTTCTATTCTATGTTCTGTTACCATGATAAATATTTTAGTAGACCTACCTTATGTCTGATTCTATAATATACCACATCAATGCTCATTTTTGGAGAATGAAAGACATGGAAGGTTTCAAAGCCATGCAGGTACAATCCTCTTATCCTGCTAATCATGTGTTCTTTTCTCCTGAAATGAAGCATGAGTATCAACATGTACATTCTGTCATGGAACTAACAAACCTAACTGTAAGTATGGCAGTGTCCACTTTTGAGTTAAAAAATTGACAAATATGCTCCTAACCCAACTCCATACAGCTCAATACTTCTTTGCTCAACAGGTGCACTGTTTGCTTTCTATGTCTTTCCTCCTTTACTCTTGGTTCTGTATTCTTATATCCAGTTTCCTACCTGGCTCAAAAACAAACATAAGACACAAATAACATAACATGCATTTAAATGAATGTTTAACACTGTATGATAATGACTTTGCAAATGTGCTACATGTTACATATATGTGTCTTCTTAATGATCCCTTAACAGTCCTACAGATCTAGTGGCTGTCCTTAGTGCGCATCACTATGTGTCCTATCAATGTAAAAATAAAAAAGTTATGTACTCACTATAATGCTCAATCTCTTGTTGTCCACTTTCATTCTTCCTCAACTGATGGGTACAGATCTGAGACTTCGATCTGACTCGGCTGCTTCTAACAGCTCATTTGATCCTAGAACTCTCGAGCTCCTCCATTTACCCACAATGCCCTACCAGCCTAACATACCTCAGATAGAATCTGCTGCCCCTAGAAAAAAAGGGCACCCTATTACAGAAAGTACCACCCGTACAAAGAAAAAGGGAACCTGGAGTTGAAACTAGGAACAAAGCTCCCTATACAACTTTCATATCTTTCCAGAAGCAAAAAGGAGGGGTTAGGTGAGCAGGGAGTTCAGGAAGAATGAAAATTGGCAACACAGATGGAGCATCATGGTGAGTACATAACTTTTTTTTTATCTGATGTTGTAAAACTTTGAGCGCTTTCAACCAGTGCAATAAATCAATTAAAAAAACACTTGTAGAATGTACATCCACTTTTTTATGTGCTCGTGTATTCTCTGAGAGAGCCTTCTCTTCGTCTTTCCAGTATAGAAACACGGGCAGGATTTATATGAGGCCAGGTATACTACTGCTTTAGAGGTGCAGCTATATTTGTTCCTAAGATAATATGTGTTATTCCTAACAGTAAAGCTGTTCGACACTTTAATTTTATTGCACCATGTGAAGGCTCCACACTTAACTATTCCTTGTTTGCATTTTATTTCTCCTCTCCGTTTGTTCTCAGTAAATCCTTAAAATTTGGCCACTTTGTATTTTCAATTCTTAGGTTTTCCCCTATTCTCCGTCTTATATTTGAATCCTCTAATAGGATAGGCCAGTTCTTTTCAAAAATGTTCCTTAACATGGCAGTGTCCTGATTAAAGGTCAAAACCAAGGCTTTTGAAAATTCAGATGTTACCCCTTCTTTTTCATTTTCCAATCAACTCTAAGTCCTGTCCTCACTGCGTGTTATCTCGTGTGGCTGATCTACAAATTGCTCAGGGGGTGCCACAGTGACTTAAAATAGGTTGGAAATGACCATTTAGTCTTTTTATGGTAACCTCTGAGATTACTTCGTCCACAAGATCAGAGGGATAGGCCCTACTAAGAAACATGGACCACAAGGTGTTGACCTCTTCAATAAAGTCATTGTCCGTGGTGACCATTCGGTCCGCCTTGACAAGTTGCCCCTTCACAACTGGCCCATTGATTAAGTATTTTTAGTTTTTCATAGGTTCATAGTAAGCACTAGGCTAGCTGCCCTTGTGGGCCATTTTTTAAGCCTAGCCAATTTCCCTCAAACGTGGGAGTCAAACCCTGTACTTTGTGTCTGAGATAAACATCATAACTGTTATTTTTGTGGTGTGTTTATCTGTTTGTTTTTTTTAACAAGAAACATCTTTAGTAAATTATTACTTATGATATAGGCAACCATACATTTATGTAAATGAAAATGAACTATATTAACATATTTTCAGTTGCAAACAGTATACATCACTTATAATCTATCCAGTCACTGTTAGTCAAACAGTACAAAATTCATTCAATTCCAGCCTTCCCTTAAATCTCATTCCTCCTCCAAGACATTATTCTGCATGTATTGTTCCCACAATTCCCATTTTTTTCTTTTATTTAATTTGCTCCTTCCCCTTTTCTAAAGATCCCACTTTCTGTTGTTTTATATATGTTACTATGTTTGCTACTTCTAGTACAGTTGGTTTAGACTTTGATTTCCATTTTCTAGTGATTGCTTTTTTGGTAGCCACCAGAATTAAACTCAGCAAGACGTTACTATGTCTAGGCAATTCCGATTCTGTATCATAGCTCAAACAATCATTTACTTAGTTAACACCAATTTGCTCACCCAATATTTCTGTTAGACTACAGGGAATTTTTAAAGTCTGCCAGTTTATTACACTCATCCCAATTACCTCTTTTTCCCCATAACATCTCCTACGTTTGCAGTCTACTTAGGTTAAAATTCCTTTGAGTATGCTTGGGATATAAAAATACCTATGCAAATACTTCGAAGCAAAGATCCTAAATCTTCTAGACTTTATTGCATATCTCAGAGCCCTTCTTATAATCCCCGTTGCTTTTGGTGAATTGCTTACCCAGTCTCTCTTCCCAATCCTTTCTAACCTCATCTGATTGATTCTTTTAGTAATCATGTAACATTCTTTTAGTAATCATGTAATATTTTATATGCCCTAGTAATTATCCCTTTTTTAACAGCAGCTTCTTTTCTAGATTCTGCTAAAAACTAGTGCTAGTCTTTCTCTTAGGATCCCCTATTTATTTTTCTTTGCCTATACTCTGATATCAGTCCTTGATAGGGAAGACAGTCTCTAGCCTGCAGTCTAAATAAATTCTTGGCCTCTTCCTATTCTATTACCTTTCCTTCTCTCATTATTTCTGACAATACCATGGTTCCTTTGTGAGTTTTCTCCAGTAAATTCCAGTTCCTTCTTGCCTATTCTGTGTACCCCTAATTGCAGTCACCGCTAGTGGCAGGACTTCCTTTCTTCAACCCCACGTTGGCTTAATTTTTAGAATACTTTCTGCTACTTTATGAATATAATATTCTGCATGGTTATTGTTATTCTACGTAAGGGTCTGCATCCAAAATCCCAGTCTCTCCTTGTTTCTTGAGTTTCCCCCCTCGTTTCATCATCCTTCCTTTCTACTTTGAGTTATACCTTTCTGCTTGTGCTATGTATAGGAGCCTTAACTGTGTAGCTCTGAAATACCCCCTCATATCAGGTAATCCTAACTCACCTTGTTCTTTTGAAAGAATCAATTTATTCCACTTCACTCTTGCCCTGTCCCCTCCCTGATAAAATTCTTTAGCTCTTTATTAATTGCTATCCACAACTTCTCCTCTGGTTGATAAAAATATGCCTGACCTGTTTAAACTAAAAGGACTAAAACATTGTCACTGTATCTTGCTATCCATATCCATAAAACAGGGCTTCCAATTTCTCAGTTTTTGTATTATTTTTGTTTAGTCTCTTCCTGCATATCATTAGCTGCCATAACAATCCATTTTAATCCATACTCCTAAGTACTTAATTTTATCATGAAACCAGCAAAAACAAAGCTGAGATTTCAGCACAGCAAGGCTAAAACTCGACTCCAAGTAAGAAACAAGTTTAAAAGAAAAGTTAGCGCTTTCACAGTTACACAACCGCTTCATCAGACAAAACTACTAAACTAACACTCACATATTTACATTAAAAACAACCAATCAGAATCATTTCTTAATTAGTAATCTAAATTACAAACAATAGTTTAAAAAAGCCAACAGCCTAAAAATATATACAATATAATTTTTCTCTCTCAATGCTGCAGAGGTCTGGTACATAAAAAAGGTTTAAGGGAAATAGAATCATTAATACCAGGAAAATTATCTGCTCTAAAATATAATATCCATTTTTGTTCACAGGCTTCTGTCCTGTTCCTAATTTCAGCCCCCTCCCCCATTCACATCTACAAGTTCTAACACAAAAATCTTATACTGATGCTCTTTGTTAGTTAAATCAACATGTTTGGCTAGAGCGCAAGTAGTTTTATTGTTTCTGATGTCCCTATTATGTTCAAGGACACGTTCCCTAAGTGAACGATTGGTTTTACCTATGTAATAGGCTGTACAACATGTACAGAAACTATAGTATAGTAAAGTCTTAGTAGCACATTCAGCATAAAAGGGAAATCTATACAATAGTGTAACACAGGATGTATAAATTGAGTACCTGTATAAGTAAATTTACATGCATTACAGTGTCTGCAGGGATAAGTCCCTTGCCTCTGAGAGGTAACTACCAGTGAATTCTTGTCTGCCTTGTAGCAGAGTTGCCTTTTAATCGACAAATTATTCTTAAAAAGAAAAAGTAGGTCTCTCAGTCACCGGCTCTCTTAGGTCCTCACTAGCATATAAAATGTTCCAATTCTTCTTGACAATGTTGCAGAACAAATTAGAGAAAGTTAAAGGAAATCTTATATTATTAGTCCCCCGTGGTTCATTCAATACCAGTGGTTCCATAAGAACTTCTAAAAAATAAGGTCTTCCTTTATTATCTCTAGTCTTAGATACTGATTCAGTACAGGCATCAATCTCTCATTCACTATAACCCCTACTCATGAAATCCTCCTTTAGTTTACCAAATGCAGCATTAAGCTGCTGATCATTATTATAGAATCTCATAATTCTTAAAAATTGTGTCCTCAAGACATTTTTAGGCATGTGTCATGGGTGCATGGTGTTTTTATATAGTAGGGAATTCTTTTTAGCTTTCTTTCTGAAAAGCTCTGTCTTATTAATTCCTATTTCTGACCTGTGAAACTTCACAACCAAAAAGTCAGTCTGTCGCAAAGAATAATTAAATGAAAATTTCAGAAAAGAGGTTGTAGTGTGTAGATGTTCATCCTCAGTACCACTCCATAAAAGAAAAATGTCATTCGCAAAGTATTTATACCAAATAATGGATGAACAAAAATTCAGTCTGATGTTGTAATTCTTTGTTTATTCATTACAATTAGGACTTTGATTCCGTCCTCGGAACCGATACGGCCATTTGCAAGCTGGCTCCAGCCAAAAACTCTCAGATAAGACCTACCCATAATGTCCCTCTCCTAGTTACTCCAGATCTTGTTTGCCTCGTTTCTTGTCAGACGTGCTAGCCATCTCTCTCAAAGCTAAGTGGAAAATTGTGATTTTTAATAGTTTCTCCTCAAAATTTCTTATTTTTTAGTCAATTTAGCCTTTTCTCACTGTCGCCTATAACCTACTTCTATTTCGTACCCTTTACCTTGGTAATTAAATTTCTACCATTGTTGGTACTGTCCCTCTCTCCTGCCTTTGGTAGGCCCTTCCTTACCACTTGTGGTATTTTTTTTTTTTTTTAAATACCATCATTGGTATTCTCTCACTTTTTTCTCTCCCTTCTTTTATTAGCATAGCCTTGTTGCATTACTATGTCAGACAAAGCTAAGTTGGGGTTTAAACAGTATGTCAAGTGTGTGGGTAAGATGCCCAACTCGGACGGACATGCTCGTGTCTACTGTTCGGGCGTGGACCATATTAAAGCTGACTGTGGCATTTATGCTAGTTTTTAGTTTTAGCAGAAAGTAAAAATAAGCTTATTTTAAAAGGTTTAATTAAAATACCTTTTTCAGAGGCTCTGTCTGGGTCGAAGGTCTCACCCCCTCCTAAGACCAAAGAACATAAGGAAAAATTGAGTCACTTGGTTCCTGCATCTCCGTCAGTTACGGAACCGAGTCGGCTCCATGCTTCTCTGGTGCCCTTGGTGCAGACCTCTTCAACACCCCTATTTTGGTTCCAGCCTCAGCACCACTGACTTCGATGATGTCCTAGGATCTGACATTGGCTCCAATGACTGTACCTGCTTTGGCACCATCTCCGGCCACGGTGCTGATAGTTCCTTCGGCTCCTAAAGTTGAATATCTGCCAAGTACAAGATACTCTCCAACCTATGACCCTTTTTGGGGCAGAGGTTTAGTCCCTTTCTAGAAAGACCTGATTCTCCTTCAGCAGCCTCCTTTAGATCCACCAGGAGTTTTTCTGAATTAGACCTAGTGCGGGTTGTGGCCAGCTTCTTGCAACTAGGGGATTGCCCATTCCAGCTAGACCTTCCATCCCTCTTGGCTCGGAATCTTTTACTACATCTTCCTCTGTTTATCCTCCTCTGGCCTCTACCCACATCCCAGAGATCTCGGTACCAATGTCTACCCCGGTGCATACTGTCTCGGCTCCGACAGTAGTTTTTCCCCTGTCGGCACTGACCTCCCTTGCTGCATCGGCTCCGGTGGAGCCGATGCTCTCTCGGAGCAGTGCTTGGACTGTCCGTACCTTGGTACCTAGCTTGGCACCTGTTTTCTCTCTGGCGCCGTCTGTGTCCATGACTCCGGCTTCCAGTCCTCTCGGAGCTCCTCATCTGGACGTGAGCTTCTCAGGGTGTGGTGTGACCCCAGTTCTGAGGTTGTCCTTCTCGGTTCTGGGCTCCCATCCCTCCTCGGGCTGACCTTCTTTACAGGTGATGGAGAGGGCCCTTGCCTCCGCAGGCTCGCAGTCAGCACCAATGACAGCATCATAACCCCCTCCTAGCATGCATCTGTCCCAACCCCCTATTTTGGGATCCCGGGCATGGGAGCCGCAAGAACCCACTTTGAAGGGAACTCCTTGTCTGGAGTCCTCCTCAGAAGATCCCACTGGGGAGCCACCCCAGAAAAAACGGTGCAAGAGCAAGCATCTTGATTCCCCGGAGGAATCTATCACCGAAGACACTGCTTGTGATTAGGAGGAAGGGTCCCCATGGTCTCCCCAAGACGATGTCTCATTCGGAGACATTCTCGAAATCCTCAAGCAGCAGGGAGACTGGATGTCCTCTAACCCTTCTTCTGAGGAATCAGTGTTCTTGCAGGCCTTCCGAGCCTGGCCATCTACTTTCTGGATGACCCCACTGGCAGATGACCTTGTTAAGCTCATTGTGCAGTGTGCCTAGAAGGCCCTGGACAATGTAGAACCTGTCCCCCGGAGGCCAGACAGCATTTTATGTACACCTGAAGACCAGCTCCACTGGTCCAAACAGTTGATTCCATAGTCGTGGCGGCGGCCACCAAGAGAGAACTGGCAGAAGATAGTTCCACCGTCCATCCTCCGAACAGGGAGTCTTGGACCATGGACATACTACAGAAGCGGTCCTATGCTTCAGCGACCTTCGCCATTCAGTTGCTGAACTATCTGGCACACTTCACTCACCTCCAAAGAGACCTAATTTCTGAAATGTCTTCCTCTTTGGTGGGGGTACTGCCTGATGAGGTGCGTGACACTGTCGCTTCACAGCTAGCTACCCTTGAATCCATCTAGAACTCCTTGATGCGTTTGATATCTCACACCACCGAGGGGGCAGCTCGAGCTGCCACATCAGGCATTGTCATGAGACATAATGCTTGGATGCAGTTGTGTGACTTCACGGACCCCTATAAATCTTCCTTCGTCAATGCACCTGCTGACGAATCTGCACTTTTTGGATCCAAAGTCCAAGACACACTTACACGAAGTGAGAAAGATGGAAAGACCTTGTCTGCTGTGGGCATACACTTTTCCAACCCCCAGAGGTCCTACTCCAGGAACCAGAAGGAAGGAAACATGTGGTTCAAGAAATCCCAAGGATCTTTTTGTGACACTCGTGGTGAGCAATCCCCCTGGGGCAGAGGGGGCACCTCATCTGGAAGACGCCCCTTTCAGGGTAGAGGGGGTCTGCGTAACCAGGATACTAGAGATTCTTTCTCCGGCAGACCCTTCCAGCGCTCCTGAGCAGCGGCCCAATTGCTTTCCTCCGGAAGCAGTCGTGGGTTATTTTTCTTTGCACCTACCAGCCGGGCAACTTTTTACTACCTATGTTTGGGTGCAGAGAATAATATCCAGAGGCTACCAAATACCATTCGATTTAACTGCCAGACCAGTCAAACGAATCCCCGATGTACCACCCAATCAGAGGTAATTAGCCGCCTTAGAAATAGAAAAGTTGCTAAGAAAAAGAGTCACTCAACCAGTCCCAACAGACCAGACAGGATCCGGGTTTTACTCGAGGTTCTTTTTAGTGCCAAAAAAGACGGGACTGGAGACCAATCCTGGATATCAGCCTGTTGAACAAATTTATCAAACCTCAAAAATTCCAGATGGTCATAGTCCAGTCCAGTCTCCCCTTTTAGGGAGGGACAACTGAATGTGCTCTATAGACCTGCAGGACACGTACTGCCACATAAAGATGGATCACCATTCCGAAAGGTTTCTCTGCTTCCAGCTGGGAGCCAATCAGTACCAGTTCAAGGCACTGCCATTCGGTCTCTCGACAGCCCTCCAAGTGTTCACCAAATGTATGGCAGTTGTGGTACCTCTTCTTCGACTACAAAGATTCCAGGTGTTTCCGTATCTAGAAGATTGGCTCCTTACCGCTCTGACCAGGAATCTCCTAGTCCGCAGCCTCTGTTACACTCAAGGTCTCGCTCTCTGCTTGGGGATTACAATCAACAAGGAAAAATCTCAAATGTTCCCAACAAAGACACTGGAATTTATTGGAGCAGTCTTTGACACAACATCCTGTCAAGCTTCTCTCCCCCCTCACAGGCTTTCAAAAATAAGACATCAAATCCAAGATCTTCTTCCTCAGACCTATGTACCAGCATGCCTTGTACCACAACTCTTAGGCTCCATGGTGGCTGCCATTACGTTAGTACCACTGGCGAGGCTGCACATGAGAATCCTGCAGTGGCTCCTTTCTGTACAATGGTCGTTTTTAACTCCCCTAGTCGACCAAATGATACGTATTACAAACTGTTGCAAGGAAGAAATGTTATGGTGGATAAAGCCACAAACGAATCTTTGGTGTTGACCGTTCTGTCTTCCCCAGCCCACGGTGACCACGGACGCTTCCCTGTTAGGGTGGGTGGGGGGGCATTTCCAGGGAAAGATGGTCCAAGGCACCTGGTCCCCCATGGAGGCAAATTTGCACATAAATGTCCTGGAACTGAGGGCAGTTTTCTTAGTGTTGCAAGCATTCCATACATCCCTACCTTCTGGGACCATTGCAATTCAGTCAGACAACATGGCAGTAGTCTGGTATATCAACAAGCAAGGCGGAACCAGGTCTTACCCCCTGTGTCGGGAAGCAATGAGGATTTGGCACTGGGCGACAGCTTTCAACCTCTTTCTTATAGCAATGCACATTCCTGGGAGTTCCAACCTTATTGCGGACAGTCTTAGCAGGAACATCCTGATGAGTGGTCCCTCAACCCTGTAACAGTGGATTGGATCTTCCGACGCTGGGGCAAGCCTTGCTGCGCCCAGTTTGCTTCCCCCCTAAATAACAAATGCAGAAGCTACTTTGCCCTGATCCCCCCTCAGGGGGAACCCTCGAGGGACGCTCTAACACACGATTGGCCCCCGGGTCTTCTGTATGGTATTCCCCCATTTCAACTCATTCTAAAATTTCTCCAGAAAGCACAGAGGTTGAGAAGCAAAGTGATCCTCATTGCCCTCTATTGGCCCATCAAGTCTGGTTCCTGTTTCTGTGGCCTCATCTGATTCACAGCCCGTGGATCCTGGATCATTCCCAAGACCTGTTATCTCATCCTCAGGGACTGATTCGTCCAAATCTCGACAGTCTCAAGCTCACAGCTTGGTTCCTCCACTTCCAGTCATTGCCAGGCTGCCTGACATCCCATCTCCTGTTCGTGAAATTCTTCTGGCTTCACACAAACCTTCCACCAGGAAAGTTTATACTAGTAAATAGACTAGGTTTTCTCTTTGGGCCATAGATCAGAACATAGATCCATCTCTGTCTATTCAAAAGATCCTTCAATACCTGACTACTCTTTTACATGCAGGAGCCTCAGCATCGACGATCACTGTACATTTAGCAGCTATTGCCAATTTTCATAATGGATTTGATAATTCTTCGATTATGTCACACCGCCTTTGTAAGATATTTTTGAAAGGAGTATTACACGGTAAACCTCTGGTCATGCCTCCCTTAGAACCCCGGGACTTGACTTTGGTGCTTCAATCTCTCACAGGTCCTCCTTTCAAGCCCTTTGATTCATTTGATTTAAAGCTTTAGTCATGGAAAACCTTACTTCTAGTAGCACTTAAGCGAGAAGAGTATCTGAGCTGCAGGCCTTGAGTGTCAAGAGATACTTGATCTTCCACATGGATAGAGTGTCCCTTCGTACTGACCCTTCTTTTTTGCCCAAGGTCATTTCTGGATTTTCCATTAACCAATCTGTTGACCTGCTGGTTTTCTTCCCTCAGCATTCTAATAGAGGGGAGTACATTTTGCACACCCTTGATGTGCATCAGCAGCTTTGTTGTTATTTGGACAGGACTAATTCTTTTTGGAAAACAGATCAATTTGTTTGTGGCCTTTGAAGGACGCAGATTGGGTAAACCTGTTTCCAAAGTGACTTTATCCTCCTGGCTTAGAAACATCATTACCTTTATCTACCAACAGAATAAGCTATCCTTACCTTCCAGAATAAAGGCTCATTCTACTAGATCAATGGCTACTTCTGTAGCATTTCAATCCAGAGCCTCTATGGATGATATCTGCACAGCAGCCACTCGGGCAAGGCCTCATACCTTTATCTCTCAATACAAATTGGATTTGGCCTCCAGGGGACGAGCATCTTTTGGGGCTGTGGTGCTCAGGAATGTCCTTCGTTAGGACCACCCAGGACTTGAGTAGCTGGGGAGTCGGTCCTAATTGTAATGAATAAACAAAGATTTACAACATCAGATAAAGAAATTATGTTTTACCATAACATTCCATCTGTGTTGCAGATCTTTGTTCATTCATTACTTCCCGCCCTCCTTCCCCCTGCACTCCTGGTGGACTTTAGGAACTCGTGGTTAGGGTATTTGCTCAGGGAGAGCCTTCTACTATTTTTTTATTACTACCTCTATTATATAGGGGCAGGCAAACTTGGTCTGGAGTAACTAAGAGTGGGGCATTATGGGTAGGTCTTAGCTGAGAGTTTTGGCTGGCGCGAGCTTGGAAATGGCCATATCGGTTCCGAGGACGGAACTGAAGTCCTAATTGCAGTGAATGAACAAAGATTTACAACACAGATGGAACGTTATGGTAAGACATAACTTCTTTTTATTGGATAGCACTGTGTCACTTTTCCATTTAGCCAATGCTAGGTTGGTGTAGCTATTGGCACATGCTGTTCCCATAATCACACCAACCTTCTGCAGGTAATACTCATCCCCAAAAAGGAAAACATTTTCTAGAATGATTTCTACTAAGCTATAAGATTGATCTTATCATTGACATAAAATTTCCCTTCATGCAGAAGTTCTTTAACATTCTCTATTCCCCAGTTATTAGGGATCACCATAAAAAGTGATTCTATATCTAGAGTAACAAAATAGAATTCTCTCTTAGGGTCTAAATGTAGGGTGTTTCTGTATAAATCTTATAAGAAGTTTTTAGCATCTTTTAGAACTTTAGTGACTTTCTCGAGTATTGGATATAATATTCTCTCTGCATATACTGATATAGGTTCTGTGACCCACCCTCTCCTAGAAGCAGTAGGGCGCATGGGTGGATCAGCTAGGCTTTATGCACCTTAGGGAGTCCATAAATAACTGGGATAGTGGGATGTTCTACATTGAAGTATTTAAACAGCTCTTCAGTTATGGTATTAGTCATTAAAAGATCAAAAATCAAGAATAGAACCTTCTCTATAATGGCTTGAAGCATGTCCTTTCTAATTGTTATCAAAGTGTCTTGATCACCAAGTAAAACATTCATACTTTTAATATAGGCATTTCTATCCAACCCCCCCCCCCCCCCCCCTTGTCAGCAGGACAAAACTCAACAGATTTAACTCTTTTAAGCTCTGCTAAAGGTTCCACTCAATTTAAATTATAAAATGCAGGTCTATGCATACTTTCAAAACACTTTCTAATATTTTCACATATTTGGGTCAATGCCTCAACGGATGGATGTAATTTAGGTGCATACACACTAGGTTTTTTAAAAACATACTGATGATTGCTCTATACCAATATTAGAGAAACTAGCAGATAATGTCAAATTCCTAGTAAACATTTTCAAATTAAGCAGTACATCTGACCCTTAGATGGTATAAATGAAAGTCCCTTATTTAGCAGCAAAGTCTGTGCTTCTGTTAGCTGAAAAGAAGAAAGATTCAAAACTGTCATTCTTGAGCCGCTGCGCGTGTTCTTGTAAACCCCCTCTGTTCTCCGTCTGCTGTATTTGATGGATGCACCCTCTTTTCCCTCGACTTTGCGACCTGCCGTTCCTTTATATAGAATTTATTGGTAGGGGCTCCGATAAAGGAAAAAGGGGTTGATTCGGAGCCTCATCATTGCTCTTGTAGAAGCCATATAGCAGGAACTGCTGTCACACTAGGAGGAGGTACTGGAGGTACAGGCTCATTATCCAGAACAACTAGCTCATTGGTAGAGTCTTCCACAATGGACACAGACATTGGTTCAGCAGTAGTTACTGGTGAACTATGTCTAGACCAGGAGAAAACAGCACCTTTTTTAAAATCGGCAATATCTCCCTGTAGTTTTCTTAATTTAACAGCTTGCAGCCTTTTCTCATATGCTGCAACTTTTCCATGCAGAGTATTAAAACTATCTTGTATAATGTCTGTAGAAAAAGAAGAAATAATGTCACGTTGCAGTTCTCTCACTTCTGCCAATAAAGCATTTTCCTGAGGTGTAAAAAAAAAAAAAAAAAAAATCTTTCAGTAGTTTGATATAATCAAAACTTAATAAGTTCATACTCTGCCACTGTTTCAATAATTCTAAAAACGTATTTCCGTATGTTGGCATATTTAATACATACAATCCTCTTGACACTACTTTATGGTACATCACAACTTCCAGATGCAGTCTTTGCCACTGAAGGCGTTTAAACTTGTAGAGTTTTATTTTCCATTTCCTTAAACTTTTTAAGGAAAGCTTCTCATTCCTCATTTACTGCAGTAGATGAGGTGTATCACCTGTTGCAACATCTAAGAGTGGATTTACCCTTAGAGATAAAATCCTTTCTAAGTGATCCATTCTCGAGCTCTGGTTACAAAACTCCAGGTTACAGCCTTCTGCCATGCTCCCAGTTGCAGTTACGTCAAATAGCAGAAAATATAAAATAAAAACAGCAACCAGGATATGAAACTGCACTAATGTATTAAAATACAATGAAACAAGCAAAAACAAAGCGGAGATTTCAGCACAGCAAGGCTAAGACTCGACTCCAAGTAAGAAACAACAAGTTTAATAGAAAAGTTAGCACTTTCACGGTTACACAACCTCTTCATCAGACAAAAGTGCTAAACTAACGCTCACATATTTATATTAAAAACAACCAATCAGAATCATTTCTTAATTAGTAATCTAAATTACAAACAATAATTTAAAAAAGCCAACAATCTAAAAAAATATATACAGTATAATTTCTCTCTCTAAATGCTGCAGAGGTCTGGTACATAAAAAAGGTTTAAGAGAAAAAGATTCATTAATATCAGGAAAAGTATCAGCTCTAAAATATAATATCCATTTTGTGACTAGGGGTACAGCATGTGCCAATAGCTATGCCACTCCGGCATTGGCTAAATGGCAAAGTGACACAGTGCTATCCAATAATGAATTTTGTTCATCTATTATTTGGTATAAACACTTTGTGGATAACATTTTTCTTTTATGGAGTGGTACTGAGGATGAACTACTACTTTTTGTGCAATATCTACACACTACAACCTCTTTGCTGAAATTTTCGTTTAATTATTCTGTGCAGCAGATTGATTTTTTGGATGTGAAGGTTCACATGGGGGTTATTAAGACAGGGCTTTTCAGAAAGGAAGTTAAAAAGAATTCCCTACTGTATATGCCTAAAAATGTCTTGAGGGGACAATTTTTAAGAGTTATGAGATTGCATAATGATGATCAGCAGCTTAATGCTACTTTTGGTAAACTAAAGGAGGATTTTACGAGTAGGGGTTATAGTGAATGAGAGATTGATGCCTGTATTGAATCAGTATCTAAGACTAGAGATAATAAAGGAATACCTTATTTTTTAGAAGTTCTTACGGAACCACTAGTATTGAATGAACCACGGGGGACTAATAATATAAGATTTCCTTTTACTTTCTCAAATTATGTTAATTTGTTCTGCAACATTGGCAAGAAGAATTGGAACATTTTATATGCTAGTGTGGACCTTAGAGAGTTGGTTTTCTTGATTAAAAGGCAACTCTGTTATAAGGCAGAGAAGAATTCGCTGGTAGTTACCTCTCAGAGGCAAGGGACTTATCCCTGCAGACACTGTATTGCATGTAAATTTATTTATACAGGTACTCAATCCTAATTGCCCCCTATTGGCCTCGACAGACATGGTTCCCCTTTATCCAGCTTCATGTACAGAAGGGACCATGGATCCTGGACCCAGCTCCGGATCTACTGACACATCCGTCAGGAGAACTTCATCCCAGTCTACACAATCTCAGACTGACAGCTTGGCTGCCCCGCTTCCCATGACAGCCAGGTTTCCTCTGCTTTCTTCTTCAGTAAAAAAACATTTTGCTTTCTTCCCACAAGAACTCTACTTGGAAGCTGTACAAGAGTAAATGGCAAAGATTTGTGGCCTGGTCCAGTCTTAATTACCTAGATCCAGTCACACCTCCTTTGCATTCTATTCTAGAATTTTTAGCCAAATTATTCAATGAGGGAGCTGCTGCAACTACTATTAAGGTTCAGTTAGCAGCGTTTTCTAATTTTCACATAGGAGATAATGATACCACTATAATGCCAAACAGACTTTGTGAAGCATTCCTCAGAGATAGTTCCTTAATTTGCCCTCTGTACTGAAACCCTATTCCTCCTTGGGACTTGAATTTTGTATTGTCAAAGCTAGTCTGCCCACCTTTTGAACCTTCTGCTACATGTGATTTGAAATACTTATCCTGGGAAACGCTTCTTTTAGTAGCTATAATTTCAGCAAGAAGAGTTTCTGAGTTACAGGCCTTATCTTCTAAGCATCCGTACATAATAAATCATAAAGACAGAGTCTCTCTGAGAACAAACCCTTCCTTTTTTACCTAAGGTGGTTTCTGAAACTAACCTCAACCAGTCTGTTGAATTACCAGTGTTCTTCCCAAACTTTCAAAACAAAGGAGAGTACACTCTGCACCTTTTAGATGTTCATAGACAATTACGTTTCTATCTGCACAGGACATCCCAGTTCAGAAAGTCAGATCAGCTCTTTATCTCATATTCAGACATGAAAGGCCAACCAGTTTCTAAGATAACACTATCCAATTGGCTATCACAGTGTATATCGTTCGTATACAATTCCAGTGAAAATACTACCTCTAATCCTATTAGAGCTCATTTTACCAGGTCAGTTGCTACTTCGGCAGCTTTCCAAGCCAGGTTGCCCTTAGACAGTATCTGTGCTGCGGCAACATGGGCTAAGCTACATACCTTTATTACCCACTGCAAGTTGGATTTGGCCTCTAGGAGTAGAGCATCCTTTGGTTCTGAGGAATATTCTCCCATGAGTGTGATTTTGTGGAGCCATTTAAAGTGTCATTCGTCAGTGCTCCTTTTGACAGATCCACCCTTTTTGGCCCAAAGGTAAAAGACACCCTAGCCAGATGTGAGAAAGATGGTAAGACCCTATCTGCTGTAGGCATATGTTTCTCCACTCCTCGGAGGCCTTATTCTAGGGACCAAAGAAGTGGGAGACTATGGTTTTAAAAATCCAAAGGGCCTTTCCAAGACTCACGAGACAAAGATTTCCCCCAGGGCAGAGGGGAAAGCAATGGCAGACACCACCCTAGGGGCAGAAATGGACAGCAGAATCAGGGGTCCAGAGAATCTTTCTTTGGAACTTCTTATCAGCATCCCTGAAGGGGAGGCCTGATTGCCTTCTTCTGGAGGCAGATGGGGGCAATTATCTCTGCATCTACCTGCCTGGCAATTGATAACTTCGGACAAATGAGGGTACAGGGGATAATATCCAGAGGTTACAAAATTCCAGTATCTATAAGTCTTAGAAATTCAAAAACTGCTCGAAACAAAGAGTCATCCAGAATGTCCCCCCAGACCAAACAGGATCTGGGCTTTACTCAAGATTCTTTTTAGTGCTCAAAAAAGCAGGGGACTGGAGGCCCATTTTGGATCTCAGCCAGTTCGACAAGGCAGTTCAGCAAATCATATTCTGGATAGTCTCAGTTCAATCCATGTTTGAAAAAGCCAACTGGATGTGCTCTATAGACCTCCAAAATGCTTATCACCACATAAAAATGGAAAAAAGCTCCAGGATGTTTCTGCGCTTCCGGCTACGAGCCAGTCATTACCACTTCAGAGCACTGCCCTTTGGTCTCACCTCAACCCTCAGAGTGTTCACTAAATGCAAGCAGTGTTCACCACTCATCTCAGACTGCAAAGTTTGCAAATCTTTCCATATCTCGACGACTGGCTCCTCACTGCTACCACCAGGCATCTTTTGGAACAGACAAGAGACTACACCATAAATATTTGTACATCTCTAGGCATAACAATAAATTTCAAAAAGTCCACCCTTCAGGCTTCTCAGCAACTGGATTGCATCCCTACCTCCAGGAAAGAATACAAATTATCAGAGTTCAAGTCAAGCAAATTCTTCGGAGCAGCAGGGTTCCAGTGAAACTTGTTCTGTAAACCTTAGGCTCCATGGCGGCATTGATCAGTTTGGTTCCTCTAGCGAGGCTTCATATGCAAATTCTGCAATGGTTACTAGCACCTCAGTGGTCTCTGGTACATTATCCCATGTCTCATTTAGTTTTGATTGCCAGCCATTGCAAACAGGATCTCAAATGGTGGCTACATTCTGACCAGATCTCTTGGGCCGACCATTCATTCTTCATCAGCCCCAAGTCATAGTGACCACAGATGCTTCCAAGATAGGATGGGGGGGGGTCATTATCTGGGAAGGACAGTCCAAGGCATGTCGTTCCACTTGTAGGTCACTTTGCACATCAGTGTTCTGGAAATGAAGGCAGTGCTGTTGGAGTTACAAGCATTCCAAGATGCCCTTTCTCCCGGGACAGTAGCTATTCAGACAGACAACATGTCTGTAGTCTGGTATATAAACAAACAAGGGGGAGCCCACTTTGTCGGGAAGCACTTAAAGTTTGCAGTGGGCAATTTCTTCCAACCACTTTTTGATAGCAATGCACATTCCATGAAGTTCCTACAGGATAGCGGACAAATCGAGCAGGACTATTCTCTTGCCTCATGAGTTGTCTCTGAGTCCTGTAGTGGTGAACAAGATTTTTAACCATTGAGGCCAGCCTTGCCACCCAGAGATGCTCTTCTCCACGATTGGCCTCCCGGTCTGTTATATGCCTTTCCCCCGACTTTTCTCATATCACAATTCCTAAAGAAAGCCAAAAGGATGGAGAATTCAGTAATCCTCATTGCTCCCTTCTGGCCTCGACAAGTTTGGTTTCCCTTCCTGTGGCCTCATCTGATATGGAAACTATGGACTTTGGACCCAGTTCCAGAGCTGCTATCTCACCCAGAGGGCATGGTTCATTCAGATCTCCAGCATCTCAAGCTCATTGTGTGGCTTCTCCAATTCCCATGATTGCCAGGCATCCTTTACTTCTCCGGTCTATTGTATTATTATTGCTCATCACAAGCCTTCTACTAGAAAACTGTATCAAGGGAAATGGGAAAAATTTACTAGATGGGCCTAGAATAAAGGACTGGACCCTTATACCAGTCCCATTCATGAAGTTCTGGATTTTCTAAACACTCTTTTCAAATCTGGTTCCTCTGAATCTGAGATAAAAGTTCATCTGGCAGCAATTTCAAATTTCCATTCAGGTTGGAATGACTCTCCTTTAATGTCTCACAAGCTTTGTCAAGCTTTCCTGAAGGGAGTTGTGCAACTAAAATCCCCATTTAAAGAACCAGCTCTCCCTTGGGATCTGACAATTGTTCTTCAAGCTCTTACTAAAACCCCGTTTGAATCTTCAGCATCTTGTGATTTGAAATATTTATCCTGGAAGACGTTATTTTTGGTGGCTATTAGTTCTGCAAGAAGAGTTTCTGAGTTCCAGGCCCTATCATGCAAATCACCCTACCTAATATTTCATAAAGATAGTCGCACTCAGAACAAATCCATCCTTCCTACCAAAAGTAGTCTCCGAAACCAACATTAATCAGTCAATGCAATTACCAGTCTTTTTCCCTAATTTTTCTAACAAAGGGGAATATGCCCTTCATTTACTAGATGTACACAGATAACTATGTTTTTATCTTCACAGAAGTAAAGAATTTAGAAAATCAGATCAATTATTTGTAGCATTCTCTTCCTTCCATGTGGGTAATCCAGTTGCTAAGGTTACTTTAGCTAAATGGCTCAGAGACTACATCACGTTCATCTATTATTCTAAAGGACTTCAACTTCCCAAAGCAGTTCAAGCCCATTCAACTAGAGCTGTGGTGACTTCAACAGGTTTTTAATCCCAGCTTCTCTAGACGACATCTGTGCAGCAGCCAAATGATCTGTCATCATACCTTTATTACTCATTACAAACTAGATCAGGTCTCGGGGGGAGTCGAGCATCCTTTGGGTCTGTAGTGCTTAGGAATATTCTTCCTTGAGACCTTCCAAGACTAATGTAGCTGGGGATTCTGTCCCACTGTCAAGGATTGGGTGAAGATTGGCAACATCAGATAAAGAAGTTATATCTTACCATAACGTTCTATCTGTGTTGTCGATCTTCACCAATCCATGACATCCCCACCCACCTTTCCCCATCCTGAAGCTCTTAGTAGACCAAATTAGTCCTCAGCTAGTTTCCTTTTAAGGACTCCTATATGGCCTCATTCTGTACACTTTCTATAGTTAACCATATTTTGCTTTTTCTATATACTACTTGTTTGGCAAACTCAATCTGCGGTAATCTCTGTGTGGAGCATTATGGGTAGTGCCTGGCTCGAGAGTTTGGAGAGCGAGAGCTGGAAGATATGGCCAAGTTGATTCCGAGGTTGGGAACCGAATCCACTGTCAAGAATTGGTGAAGATCGACAACACATGGAACGTTATGGTAAGACATAACTTCTTTTTTCAACCAGCAATTGGTTTTGCCCCACATAAAATGATACGCATGCGTTACATTTGGCTAAATAAATCACATTGTGTATTTGATAATCAGCATACACTTTGGGTGAGTAGCATTTCAGAGAGACCGGACATACAAATTCATTGGTTGCTGATATCAAAGCACAGGCTTTACAATATCTTCAGGGAAATGTCCTGACCCTGTTAGATTGTGGAACTTCTTCACTCCTTGCATTATGATTGGTACAAAGTAAGCTTTTTAAATCTCTGTTCTTTCTGAAACTAAAGTTCGGATTGTCACCTACTGTCTGTTTGATGGTATCATCTGTTAATAGGAACTTCCAGTTATTACTGTTGATCTTGCAAATGCTCCTAATGTCACTAATATATTTCAAAATAATTCTAAGTATATTATTTATACCGACTTGTTCAGTGTTATTACATCTGTTAGTTCGTCCTTTATCAGAGAACCATGGATCAACACTTGTTTCCTTGGTGATCCTACTATTATTAATCATCCGTTTGACCTCATCAGATTAATATCCCCTAGCTGTAGAGCAGGATATAAGTTGTTTAGTCTCTTGGTTAAAACTCATCATCTATGCATAATCTGGACATCCTCATAGTCTGTCCCTTAATAATATTCCTCAAGTTGCCTCAAGGGCAGTGGGTTCAGGCATATCCATTAGGAGGCATGCCTGGATGTGTTTGTGTGACTTTGAAGAGCCCATTAAGTCCTTGTTCATCAGTGCTGCCTTTGACTGCACTTCATTGTTTGGTCCAAAAGTGAAGGACACACTTTACAGGTGTGAGAAGGATGGAAAGTCCCAATCTACAGAGGTTGTACATTTTGCAACCCCTCAGAGATCCTTTTCTAGAAATCAGTGAGGTGGTCAGAAAATGTAGTTCAGAAAGTCCCAGGGTCCTTTCTAGCACAAACATAGAGAAAGTTCCATTATGGGTAGAGGGGGCACTCTAATGTACATCTCTACCCCAGCGGCAGAGGAGGCCCGCAAAACATGGGGTCCAGAGATTCTCTATCTAATAGACCCTACCAGCGCTCCTAAAAGGAGGCCCGATTGTCCACCTCTGGAGGCAGTCGGCGGTCAACTATCCGTGCATTGGAGAGCCTAGCTAGATATGACAAAAAATAAATGGGTGCAGAGGATAATTTCCAGAAGTTATATAATTCCCTTTTCCCTTCCATCTCCAACTGTACTCAAAATTCCTGCTGATCCACCCAGTCAAAGGAAAGAAGCAGCATTAGAAATACATAAGCTGCTAGAAAAAAGTCATACAAGAGGTCCCACCAGACCAGATAGAATCTAGAACTTACTCAAGATTTTTTTTAGTGCCAAAGAAAACAGGGGACTGAAGACCAGTTTTGGATCTCAGCAACTTGAACAAGTCAGTTCAACACACTCATTTTCGGATGGTCACAGTTCAGTCCATTCTCCCTTTTCTGGGCAAGGACGAATAGATGTGCTCAATAGACCTTCAAGGATGCATGCTGTCACATAAAATGAAGAGACAATCCAGAAGGTATTTAAGCTTCTGGCTAGGAGCCAGTCACTACTAGTTAAAAGCTCTGCTCTTTGGCCTCACCACAGCCCCCAGAGTGTTTACCAAATGTGTAGTAGTAGTAGTAGTAGCAGCTCACTTGAGACTGCAGGGATTCCAGGTGTTTCCATATTTAGAAGACTGGCTCATTACCGCCCCAACCAAGCATCTGTTAATAAGGGCAAGAAATCAGATATTCCAGATTTGCTCCCATCTGGGGATAACCATAAATTACAAGTGTCACTTACAACCAACTCAAAATTTGGGATTCATAGGAGCAGTTTTCAGCACAATGTCAGTGATGGCTTCTCTTCCTCTCTCAAGAGTACAGACTATAAGCTTCCAGGTCAAACTTTGGCACCAGTTATTTGTAGCTATGAGACCCTCTTGCAGTATGTTAATGTCATTTGGGGAGTCAGTGACAGCACCCAACTTACAGTCATCCGCAAACTTCATCAGCCACAGGCCTTTTGTCTTTGCCTGGACCTCTGAGAAGTAGATACCAAACAGTAGGGGTCCCAGGACAGATCCCTGGGGAACACCACTACTGGCAAGTCTGCTCTTGGAGGCGGTGGTGCCTATTTTGACCTTGTGGGTCTTACTTGTGAACCAGTTGGCCACCCATCTGACAAGGTAGGGATTAGCACCAAGTTGTGTTAGCTTTTTAATGATGCCCGAGTGGGGGATTGTGTCAAAGGCCTTGCTAGCTCAAGGTAAGCTGTATGTACTGACTTTCCCTCATCCAGGGCCTTGGTGACAGTCTCAAAGATGTCAGCTAAGTTAGATAGGTAAGATCTGCCACTAACGAATCCAAATTGGATGGGGTCAAATGCTTGGAGATTGCCTATGTCCTTGTTTATGTGATCCATAATAATACACTCCATGGCTTTACAGATCAGACTTGCTAAGCTAATGGGGTGATAGTTTCCTGGGTCAGTATTGGCATCACCTTTATGCAAGGGGATGACAATGGCGGTTTTCTACTCTGCTGATACGAAGCCTGTAATTAGGCTGTGGTTGAATAGGGTGCTTAATGGCAAAGCTAGTTCTTGCTGGAGATGGTGCAGACTACAGCCTGGGATACTTTCAGGTCCCATGGAAGCTGTGTTCTTTGACTTGGATAGGGTCTTTAACACTTGATCTATGGAGATGTGAGGTGCGGGACAAGTACTGGGGATGTCGACTGGGCCTTTGGGGAGGCAATAAGGGTGTGAAGTTTGCTCTGAACTTATCAGCTAGCAGGTTGGCTAAGTCAGCAGGATCAGTGTAAGTGGTACCATTAAGTACTAATTCGGAACAAACTTGGGCTTTGCTATGGAGGTTCCTAATGTAACTGAAGAAGGACTTGTGGTTTCCCCTTGTTTTGAAGGCTGGTTTCCACTCATAATAAGCTTTGGAGGTTTTTACTAGTAATCTAATTTGCATGTTGAGGCAGAGGAGGGAGTTTTTTCGATTTGGAATTTGCTCCTTTTTACTCTTGAACAACAGTTTCTTCTTTTTGTTGTAAAGCCTGTTGGTAGAGGATGTCCACCAGACAGGTCTGTGTTTCCTTGAGGAGCAGGTTTTAGTTCTGTTGCATATGGATGAGTCTATGCAGTTGTATAGGTGTTTGTATACTGCACTGGCATACTGTTCAGCATAGTTGTCTGCATCCCGTGAGTGAGTGGTGGTTTGAAACTGCTGATAACCCTCCTTTAGGAGGTTGTAGTCAGCTTTTGAGAAGTTTTTTAACCTGGTTATGACTGGGAAGGAGTTGGGTGGGATAGAAACTTCGAATGAGACAGACAAAAGATCTGATCTCACCAGGGAAGAACATACTATGGGAGTGGTGCAGCGGTCGCCCATGTTGGTGAGAACCAAGTCCAGTATGTTATCTCCCCTTGTGGGGGGTGAGACCAGCTGGTCTAGTGCATTAGAATTGAAGTCAAGGAATCGTTGGGTGATTGCATTAGTGCAGGAATAGTTCACCCAGTCTGTGGTGGAGTAGTTGAAGTCACCAAGGATCAGGGTGTTAGGGGGTACCTTGATGGAGTCAAGTAGGTCCAGGTAGGAGGAGTGGGTGTACTGAGTCATGGGAGGGGGTGGTCTATAGCTTGCTAAAACTTGGATGAGTGTCTTGGCAACTGTCAGTTGCACCTGGAGTAATTCCAGTGTGTCATGCTGGTAAACCAGTCTGGAGGTGTGCCTAATGAAGATAGAGACTCCACCACCCTTAGTCTTTCTGATCTCATTTTGGGGTTGGAAAGTGTGGAATGAGGTATAGCCTGGTAAGGCATGGGTACTGTCTGCAGCCCTGAACCAAGTTTCCGTGACTGCACAGATATCGGCATCTTCCAGTTGTGAGGAGAGCCTCCAGTGAGTGCATTTTCAGGTTAAGGCTCCTAGCATGACCTTCAATTTGCTTTTTGACAGATCTTTTATGTTGGAAGATTTGTCTTTGGGACATAGCTTAAAAAAGCACAATGGGGGAGGCAAGAGCCTTGGCTAAGATCTGGAACCCCAGGGGTGACAGGTGGAGGCCATCTCTGGCAAAGCATGTAGGCCTGTTAACCACATCATCCCAGGCAGACAGATACTGGATCCCCTTGGAAAGACACCAGAACTTTTTTGGCAGTTAGTTTTGGAAGTGAACAAATTCCCAGGGTTGAATGAGAATATTTCCTTAGCCCCAGTGTTGAAACTAAGGGCAACCAAACTTTAAAGTTTAAAAATTCAATAACAGAAGTATTAAGTTAAGAAACATTTTATATTTGGTGGTTCAAGTTTCAAGTTCCATATAATAGAATTTAATTAAAACATACTTTAAAGGTTTAGAATCAGACACTAGATGGTAGTATTGGTTTAAATTTGTAGAAGCTCTCCATTTGTCCTATATGGATAAAAAATTATTTAACAGTAGATTTTAAAGGTATATAATTTTAACGTTTAGGGTAGGTAATAAATAGAGTATACTATAAAGTTTTAAAAGTTGTTTTAATGTGGTTTTATAATTTGAAGATTTACATGAAGAAAGTTTATTTTTTAACTTTGTGTTTTTTTTACTTATGGGTTTTGTTAATTAAGTGATTGGTTTCACTTATTTTATTCAGCTGTATTCAATAAATTTCAATAAATTGTGTTTTACTGAGCACCCAGGTTTTGGACATTATTAAGAATCTCCTTCGCTTGACCTCTGTGGTGCTGTTTGGTTGATTTACATTTTGAATGGAAGACTGTTCAAGGTTCATAGTCAAACATAAAAATCACTCTCCACATCAGTGTCCTGGAGATGAGAGCAGTCCTCCTAGCATTGCAGGCCTTCCAGGACTCTCTTCCTAGGGAAGTGATCTCCATCCAGACAGATATGCCAGTAGTCTGGTAAATCAACAAGCAGTTCATATCCTGTATGCCAACAGACCATGAGAGTGTCACAATAGGCAGTGTTTTCCCATCACTTTCTGATACATTCACTTTTTCTGGGTCTATATCAGGAGTGCAAGCTTTCAAAAGGTCGAGTTTCATATGGTTCGACACCATACGAGCAAACTTTTGAAAGCACGTAAGTTTCAACGGAGATCGCCATAGGGAATATTTCCCTTTACTTCACTATAGTGAGATCTTGGAGTTGGTATATTTAAGTAGCGGGGGTGTGGGGGGGTGCAGGGGGACTCAGAGCGTTCAGGTAGTTTTTTTTTTATTTTCATTATATGTTTGATGTTTTAAAACTTCACTCATATGGTGTTGATCATATGAGCATCGAAGTTTTAAAACTTCGAGCATATAATATAGACCCATTGTTTCCTGGGACTTCAGCATGTTAGCAGACAAGCTGAGTAGATCCAGTCTACTGCCTCATGAATGGCCACCCAATCAGATCTTCAGCCACTGGGGCCATCCATGCCATAATTATTTGCTTTGTACCTAAGCCACAAAAGCAGCAGTTATTCACCCATCTCCCTCCAAAGGAACAGTCACTGAGAGATGCTGTAGCCACATTTATATGCCTGCACCCCCCCCCCTTTCCTCTAATAACAAAGTTTGTTTAGAAAGCAGTAAGGTGCAAGGCCCCCTTTTGGCCTCAGCAAGTGTGGTTCCCCTTCCTCTAGCCTCATCTACTGTGTCCTCTGTGGACATTGGGCAACCTTCCAGATCTTTTAACTCAGCCATTTGGCAGCCTCACCCAAATCCATAGACACCGAAGCTAACCACATGGTTCCTCCAGTTTTAACGGTGGCCACAGATGCCAGGCATCCCACTTAAGTAGTTAATATTTTATTAACCACTCAAAAATCAAGTACTAGAAATTTTTACCTTAGAAAATGGAGGACATTTTTAATATGGGCAATATCTAAAGGAATAGGTCCTTTCTCAGCTCCATTTTCTTCTATCCTAGATTTTTTTATCAGACCGTTTCAGAAATGTTCCAGTTTTTCTTCAGTCAAAGTGCAAATAGCTGCCATTTCTAATTTCCATTTTGGTCAAAATCAAAAGGCTATAGCCTCTTTAAAAATTTCAAAGCTAACTTTCTAAAAGGAGCTTTCTTACTGAGATCTATAAGAGATGCTATTCCTCGTTGGGATATAACCATTAGGTTTGAAGCATTAACAAAACCTCCTTTCCAACCAGCAGCTTTAGCAGATTTAAAATACCTTTTGTGGAGGGCTATTTTTCTTGTGACTATCACGTCAGCTAAAAGGCCTTCTGAATTATGAGAACTCTGTTATAAATCTGCTTATATGGTTTTCCATAAGGACAGAGTTTCTTTGAGAATGAATCCTACTTTCATTTCAAAAGTGGCATCAGAGATGAACATTAATCAAATCATTAATTTGCCAGTATTCTTACCACAATTTTATAATAAAGCAGAATATGTTCTGCATTTATTAGATGTCCACAGACAACTTAGATTTTTACAACAAAGGACTTAAGGATTTCAGAATATATGATCAGTTATATCTGGGGTCCAGCATCTTGATGTGATTTTGATTTTTTAATTTACCTTTCTGTATTCCACAATGCAGTGGATGACTCTATAAGACTGCATCACGCAGGGGGCTTATCTGCAAAACCCTTGGCTCTGCATTCACTTTCAGTAGGATTTCATACATTTTCTGCTATCTTTCACTCAGTCAGGTTTAAATAGCATTTCTTGTGTTTCATTGAGTACTCCTGTTTGCCTTTTAGCTTATTCCCAAGTACAGGTTTTCTAATTGCATTTCACACTTCTTTCTTTTTAAAGTGTCTAATTTAACTTCTTTTGTTATGCCTGAGTTATAGCCTGACTCATCTCCGCACCCCTATACACTCCCCTTTCCTAGATGTCAAACGCTAAAGGTAATTTAAACTCTTTGCTGCTGTGATTGCTGACTCACAGCAGGGGATTAATCTCATGATCTGTTGTCTTGGTAACTCACAATACTACTGCAAGAAGGACAATAATTTGTGTCGTACCACACAACTGGCTACAGGCTCACTCACTCCTGTCTTTTAATCCTCAAGTTTGTAATACATTCTTTGGCATAACTAATTTCCTTGTTTAAGAGTTCTTCACAAAGCCAGATCAAAATAATGGTGACAAGGCCCTCAATGAAGAATACATTGGTAACTGGGAAACAAGAGCTAGTAATTCTTCCAGCTTGAGTAAAATTCAGTTACTGGTTAGTTAGTATACTGCCTAGGTGCCAGCAAAGAAGAAATTTAGAAAAACCTGGAAGAAACTCGAAAAGGTGAAGCAAAAACAAGGACTGGAAAGAATCCTGCAGCTGTTCAGCAAAAAGTGGTTCAAGCATCAGCTTTGGCACAAGAGATGCTTTCCAGTAATTTAGAGGAAAAAATAAGTCAAATCTACTCAGAACTGATTAAAATAAAAATTGAAAGAGTATATCAACTCAAATAAAAAGGTTAGAAAAGTAGAAGTAGCTTTATACAGCAATTCAGAAGAACTGATAAAACTGCAAAAAGTAGAGGCTGAAATGAAGGGAATGCTGGCTGAGGTGCTAGTCTTCTCAAGAAGAGCTGTTTCAAAAAGTGGTACTGTTAGAAGACAAAGCACATCGAGAAAACCTGAGATTTTCTGCTGTGCTAGAAAAACTGGAAGGAACAGACGGTATTCATTTTATGAAAGCACAAATAAGCACCTGGACCGGTATTCCACAGCAGGATTTGTTAATTGAAAGGACACATCGAGTTTATGCCCCAAACCTAACCATGAGAAAGCAACCAGCACCTGTATTAGTAAAAATGTAATCATACCAGCAGAAAGAGTTGATCCTGACAAAACTGTGGCAGAAGGGAAAAATATTAAAAATTGGAGACAGCAGAATGTTTGTGGAAAATGATTATTCACTGTACACCAGACAAAAGAGATGCAGATTTATCCCAGCAATTAGAATATATAGATGCAGTTGTGAGATTCAATCTACTATATCCAGATGTCTTCAGAATATTTTTCCTGGAGGATTAAAAACATTTATTATGCAGAACCTGCTAAGGAAAAATACAGAAGTTCATCCAGTAATCAGCGAGACATGAGACAGAAGGGACTCTGTTTCTCATTCTTCTAACAGAAAAACTAATAGAGAATTAAACCTTTTTGAATGATCCAAAGGAAAAAATCTATGAGAGACAGAAAAAAGCATAGGAGTTGACTAAAAGAATCAGGAGTGCCTTGGACTTGAACCAGAGCCTGTTAGGAGATGGAGATGAATAGGGAGAATGCCAGCAACACTGAAAGAGTGAATAAATGTGAGATTTATAAAGCATCAGTCACACTTGCGAAATATGGCTTTGCAAGTGGATGAAAAAGATTAGACTTTGACTTTCTTAAACTTCTGTTTGGACTCTAAAGTATATATTGTAAACTCTCAGTTAACTGGCACTCATGGTGATTGGTAGATGCCGGATAACTGAAGTTTCTGGTTGCTTGAAAGTTACTATTAAAAATAGGCCTGACTAATACTATACCCTATACTATTTGCTTGGTTTGACTTGTTCTCAGGTTGGGGAGAGACGGAATTTATTCCTATCCTCCTTTTTAAATCTTTAAAACTCTAAAAACATAAGGTATGTTTCTGCGGGGGGGGGCAGAAAGTTGTACTGTATTTCTTTGATTTTTTTTTTTTTTGCTGGTTGCTCGAGTTCTGGTTAACTGAGAGTTTACTGTACCTCGCTTTCTGTCATTAATGTTTAGAAGAACACTGAAAGGAAAAAAAGAAACTGTAAGCAAAACAATTATTTTTATTCATATTTGCATAAAACATTTCATGATAGAAACCGCATGTATTATAGTAGCACAGTTTTGTATAGTGTGTTGTCAGGGGTTTATTAAATGTGGTAGTGGGGAGTGAGTCTTTTCATTGATTGTTGTATGTGATAAAGATATTTAAACAAGATTTTTTTTAGTTTTAAGAAATATATACTTTACAAGGAAAAAAAGAGAAGAAAGGCTGGAGAAAAGAAAGTTTAAGTTAAAAAAGCTGAATTCTGGCCTGCTGGGGGTAAGGGTGGGTTGTAAAAGTGCACTGATTAGATTGTATGTAGAGTTAGATGTTTTCTCTTGCTTTTGCAGGATGATGTCTAGATTGATGCCTTTGCCTAATCTAGGGACAGGTGTTTTATGGGGCAGTTAGGCTTGACAAATGAGAAAAAAATTATGAAAGCCATGAGAAATGCTAAGTTTCTTGCATATGCAGTGACATTAGTTTTTTCCTTTAACAAATGTTCAGTGGTAGTCAGGAATTTTGTAGCTGAAGGCAGTTGTGCATTCTGTTCTGTTCTGAGTGAAATTGACAAAGATTCCTTCATGGACATGCAGAGTTGTTAGCTATTTTTTTGTCATTGATGACTATGTTTTCATGGAGACAAGCTATGTGTAGCTGCAAATAATCCTGAGAGTTCTGGGCACTCTTTACTGAGAGGAATGCAAAATTTAAAGGCACAAAACCAAGCAGTTCAGTAAAAAGTAAAGTCTAAAATGTTGGGAAGTGATTAAGAGAGAGCTTCCCTAGCAGCCTTAATACTTTATTGCAATTAATAGAACAGTATATAGTTTTTTGTATTTTTTTAATGATAAGTGCATATTTTCTTAAGGCTAAAGGTGAATGTTTTATGAAAGCACGCAAGCTGTTTTTCACATTTAGGAGGGCAATAGAGATAAAAAAAGAACCGACACCAGTCATAAGTAGGAGCACGGGCAACCTTAATTTTAGGTTATGTAATGTCTAAGTGTAGTTGTTGATTTTGGACAGTTGTTCATATATAGAGGATTACACTTAATTTTTTAAAAATATATATGGTTTTTATGTGTGCATATTCTGAAAATGTATTTAGTTTTTTTTTTTTTTTTTGGAGGATTTTCATTAAAACAAAAAGTCTTGAAAAATGTGACTTGGGTTCAAATGGAGATGACAGGAAACAATGCGTAAAAGATCAGCCTGCTATACTTTAGTGTGTGCATGTGACACAAAAGTTGGAAATACACATTCAGAAAAAGCTGTCATGTGTACAAGGTGGAAACAATAACTTATCGTAATGGATATTGTCTCCATACTGTCTTGTAATGTAAATAGCCTTGCAGGTTTAGATAAAATAAGAGTATTGAATTGTTTTAAGAAATGCAGAGTACACATTTGGAAAGAACTGAGCATGTGAATTTGATATAGAAAGTATTTCAGAATGTATGGATTCAGAAGAGAATCAGGGACAAAGGAAAAGGGGAGTGATTGTACTAATAGCTAGAGGAGCTTCAGTAGTGGTAGAAAAGGGAAAAATATAGTAATGGTAGATTTGTGGTAGTAAGGGGCTGCTCGGAAAGGAGAAGGATTACTTTAGCATGTATTTATGTTCCAACAAAAACTGCTGTTATGGAGCTTAGAAACATGGGAAAATAATCAGCTTTCAGCAGGGAATATTGCTTATAGGTGGGGATTGGAACTTAATTTGCAACAGTACAACAAAAGTGTGTGGATGTCTGAAGATATTTATGAAAATATTTGGTATGGAAGATGTGAATTCAGTATTAGGAACTCAGAAAGAATTTACATGTATTCCCCAGGGTACAGTAACTGGGTCTGAATAGATAGAAATTATATTTAATCAGAACATGTGCATTTAATTGAAAGCTTCGACACAACATTCATTAACTATTTCAGATCGTGCAGCAATAAAAAAACAGGATAAAAATGCAGAGTAATGAAGTCAAAATGAGACACTGGCAATTTCCCACCTACCTGTTAAAAAGAGAGGAATTTAAGGAATGGGTAGTTGAAATTATTCTAGAGTTATAACTAGTGAGTGGAATAAAATGAAAATGGAGCTTAAAATATGGTAGAAGTAAAAGTTAAAGAAAAATCTATATGGTTAAGAAGTAATAGGAGTTATTTAAAGGGGCTGTTAAAGTTAAAATATTGCAGAGTAAAGGGAATCTCACAGAACAAGAAGAGGAACTGCAGAGTGCTAAAGAAACAACAAGAAAGTATCTGGGTAGTATGCATGAGTTTAGAAAGATTGCTGTTAAGCAACTGTTTTTTGATGATAAGTCCAGAGCCTAAAAATGTTAGCGCAGTGACATAACCAACAGAAAATAGAAAGGGTCGCTGACAAATCTGAGGAAAATACAGAGCTCCTGTAGCGGTATTAGAGATATTGTGTAAATGTTATGAAAATGTGAATAAAGCAGAGAAATGTGGATATCTAGAAAGAGGATAAATGGATGCATTTATAGAAGACTTATTATGTATACTAATGTTAGAGGCAGATGAGGATCAACAGTTAACAGCTATGCTAGGAGGAGATGAGATAAAAATGGTGATGTATAATCAATCTGCAGGAAAGTGTCTAGAAATGGATAGTATTCCTGTGGAAGTTTGGAATTTAGGAGGGACGAAAATTTTATAAAAATCTGGAAGGTTTTGTTTAACAGTAGTTTAAAAGGAGAGGAAGCACAAACATCTTGGAAGAAATCTGTGGTGGCCATGATGCCAAAAGATGGTAAAGACCCATCAGAACCAGCTTCCTAAAGACCCATTTACATTTTAAACAATGATTATAAAGTATTTATATCTATACTGGCTAAAAGAATGGCAAAATTGTTGCTAAAATTGATAGATATGGATCAGTGTGATTTTGTTAAGGGAGGCAAGTATTTGTCAACATTAATAGTGCAATGATGATCCAGAGGGAAGCGGAATGTAGGAAAATACTGCTGTTTTTTGGTGGGTCTTGATGCAGAAAAGGCATTCGACAGAGGCAGCTGAGATTTTATGAGCAGAGTAATGGAAACATTTTCATTCCTTGATACACTAATAAGGTTAATTAGGAAGATATATGAAGGATCGGAGGCAAGAATTAAAGTAGGAGGGCCCTTCTCAGATAAGTTGTGTTTGACTATAGGAACCAGGCAGAGGTGTACTCAGTCCCCTTTGTTATTTGCTTAACATTTAGAGGCATTGGCAAAGAAAATAAGTGACTCAGAAATTCAAGGATATAATTGGTATGGTAATCAAGAAAAGTTGGCTTTATTTGCATTTGATATTATTTTGTACTTCATGGAACCAGAAAAGAATATCTCAGTGTTATGGAACATTTTGAGACAACTTCATGTCTGTTTAGGATATAAAATTAATGAAGATAAAGGCTATAGCCGTAAATTATATAACCACACATGTACTGGTTCAGCAATACCCGTATTTACAGGGACACGATAAGATGAAGCATTTAGGAGTATGGATTAAAAAGCTTCTGTATTGACAGCTAAGGATATGCAAGAAGAGACTATACAAAAGATAATACAAAAACCGAGAAACTTGAAGTTCTTGATTAGAGATATGGACAGTAAGATACAAGCAGAGAAAATGTTTTTAGTCCCTTTAATTTTATATACAGGTCAGGCATATTTTTATCAACCAGAGGAGAAGTTGTGGACAACATTTAGAGTTAAAGGAATTTGGGAGAGGAAGAGGGCGAGAGTTTAAAGGGATAAGTTGATCCTTCTTACAGAACAAGATGATTTACGATTACCTGATTTGAAGGGATGTTGTACAGCTACACAGTGAAGGCTCATATACATAACACAGGCATAAAGTTATAATTCAGAGTGGAAAGAGATGATGATGAAGTAGGGTGGAAATTCAAGAAATAAGGAGACGGTGTATAATTTTGGATGCAGATCCTTAAAGAGAATAACAGAGACACAGAATATTATATTCATAAAGTAGCAGAAAGTATTCTAAGAACTAAGCCAACACAAGGATGGAGAAACATTCTTCCATTAGGAATTGTCGCTCATCCGGTCAGTATAAAACAGACGAACAGTTGAGGGTTTGGTTCAAGCAGCTTTATTATATACAAACATCAGGATTGAGGCTTAGTCACTTAAACTTAAATAAACTTATAAATAGACTAACTACTGCAGTCATACATATTAACACTCTGGCTGTTCTCTCAAAATGGCACTGCTGCCTGCACGTGCTCTCTATTTATATGCACGTGCCCTCACTTTGAAATGCTTCTAAGTTTCAACACACACACTCTTCTACAGCCTCCGTCTTTGAGAACTCAGTCATGCACTGAAAATGGCAACATTCTGTGATATGCAGTTGTGCAGAAATGATCCTTTGGCATGCAGTTATACAGAACTAATTCTTTCACATGCAATCATACAGAATTAAATACAAATAAAACAATCATGTCCAGGTTGCTGTGTATTTTACACTAGGTCTAGAAATACAACCTAAAAATTAGAACTGGCTTTACCAACAGGGGCAGTCTTTAATGAATGTTCAACTTCACGAACATCTGGGACATCATCAGGACTGGGAATAGGTTACTGAAACTTGTCCTTCAACAGGAACATTGTGTGGGTTGCTCTGAGATGTAGAATCTGTATCACAGGTATGATGCTGCAATATCGATTCAGACACTGGAAGAAGATGCCTGCAATTTCTTCTGTATTCTATACCCTCAGATTGCACTAAGTAGGATCTCGACTCGGCACATATATCTCTCACTTGACTAATTCGATCAAAAGCTTTCATCATTTGGATACTCACTATCTCTCCTTCTTTCAATGGACGAAGAAATCTGATCATTTTATCATAGCTGGACTTCTGAAAGGAACACTTTTTAAATAATTGGGCTTTGATTGTTCTGGTGTTTTTTTAGCATTAGGCACCAAAAAAAACTAGAACTGATAGGCAAGGTTGTTGTGGTTTGCTTAGATAGAAGTCTCTGAGTAGGCGAGCCAAGTAAGTTGTCACAGGGTATATTTCTGAGCTTACGCAAATTCAAGAAGATATCGGTAGTGTCATGCTTTGACCTCTCTAGTAATTGCTTTGCTCTTTGTACTGCACGCTCAGCCAGGCCATTTGACTGGGGTATTCCAGACTACAAGTAATATGGATAAAGTTCCACTCTTTTGCAAATTTCTGAAATAACTGACTGGTAAACTGAGCACCATTGGTAAACTGAGCACCATTGTCAGAAATTATTTTGTGTAGACTACCATGGACTGAGAAGTGATGTTCCAACTTAGTAATGATGGTACTTGAGAAGTGATGTTCCAACTTAGTAATGATGGTACTGGATGTTAGGTTAGGTAGCAGATTGATCTCAAACTAGTTCAAATAAGAGTCTGTCAACACTAAGTAATTCTGATTGTTCCACTTGAATATGTCAGTGGCTACTGTTGACCAAGGTTGTTCAGGAATCTGGGTTAGCTGAAGTTGCCTTTTTTGCAGATGTGGTTTAGTACTATTGCATACTGAACAAGATGGAAAGCACTTTATCAATGTCTTTTGACAGAGAAGGAAAAAGACTAGTCCTCTCACCCTTCTTTTGGTAGCTTCGGAACCTGGGTGGCCACAATGCAAAATCTGAATGTACTTATGTTATAAGGAAGTAGGAACAATAACTTTGGGACCTTTGAGAATGATACCATCTTCCATCAACATTACATCTCTGTAAGGAAAATAAGGTTGCACTTTTATTGGTACACAAGATTGCTTTGATGGCCATCCAAAACTGATGAAGTGGTTGAGCTTTTGCAAAACTGAATCAGTCTTTGTATGATCTCTTAGCTCATCAAGTCTTGTGGTAGAAAAATGATGCACCTCCATGACATCAAAGTCAAAATTCTGTACATCAAGCTTTTCTGTGGAATTTCTGGGCAATCTGGATAAGTTATCAGCCAGATAAAGAAGTTTGCCTTTTGTACATACCATTTTGAAGTTGCACTTTTATAGTCTGAGCATCATTCTTTGTAGTCTTGCTGGTGCAGTATGCATAGGCTTCTTCAAAATAATGACTAGAGTCTGATGATTAGTCTCAATCTGGATAGCTCGGCTGTAAATATAATCATGGAACTTCGAACATGCGAACACAGTTACCAAACTTTCCTTCTCAATTTGAGCATGCTGAATTTCAGTTTGCGTGAGAGTTCTAGATGCGCAGGCTACTGGTCTGTCCTTGTGAAGAATAACTGCACTAAGACCAAAGTTTGAAGTATCACACGAAAGAATTACTGGTTTGTGGACATCATAGTATCTTAACGTAGATGGACTGGCAATTTTCTGTGTAAGGTCATCAAATGCTGTCTGGTGTTGTTCTAACCATGACTAGGCAACATTTTTGCATGTCAACCCTCATAAAGGCACTGATAATTCACTGAAGACTGGTATAAACTTGCCCAAATAGTTAACCATACCAAGAAAACTGTGTAAGGCTTGGACAGTGTCTGGAGCTGGCATCTCACGAATGGCAGTTTGGAAGTGTCTGGTCGTAAGCCTGAACTGGTAAATAAATGACCTACATAAGTAACTTCTGGTAGCCTGAATTTGCATTTCAGAGGATTTAGCTTTAGTTTCACTTCACATGCTCTGCTTCACCATTACCTCCAACTAGTAAATCACCCACACAGTTCGGCTTCATCAAGAGAAGATCAAACAAAGCATTAAAGAGGCCCCATCATCCTATGCATATAGTCGAGAAAGTTGCTACCATCATGCCAAATGCCACTGTTTTTTCTGTCTTAGATGCAAAAAGTTCATTTTGGCAAGTGATGCTTGACCGCAAATTATCACTACTGACTACATTCAGTACCCCATTTGGTAGATACAGATTTCTCAGAATGCCTTTTGGAATAAATTCTGCCAGTGAACTCTTTCAGCATGCAATGGAGCAACTTTTTCAGGTTATCTGTGTGCTATAATAGCAGATAGGTTCATAGGTTGGTACTGGGCTATCTGCCCGAAGGCATATATTAGCCCAGCCACGTTGTGCAGTATTCACCGCCCCTTTAGTAGTTCCCTAGACCCTTGTACTAGCAGCTAGTACCCTTGGCCCCTATCTGGTAGTGCTGTTAGTGTGATCCCTAGTGTGAACTTTCTGTTACCCATCCACTCATCAAGGTGCCTCTTGAAGAATGATAGTGAGGGGCTTTGTCTTATGTAGATCGGGACCCTGTTCCATAGTAAGGGAAGTCTCTGCGAAGGGAATCTATCTCTCCAGCATGTTCTATTCATTGTTGTGTTAAGGTTTATATCCCTAGAGCATGTAGCTCGAGTAGATTTGGTTTTGCTAAGATGGAGCATGTTCAACAATTTTGGGTTGGACATGGCTCTGTACGTTAGACAGAGATCACCTCTGAGAAAGCTGTATGCAACAGAGAACAGTCTTAGCTTTTTCAATCGTGTTGCATAGGGTAACTGTTTGAGGCCAGTAATCCTCTTGGTTAGGTATCTTTGTGGTCCCTCCAGCTGCTGGAGATGTCTAGCTAGGTACATTCCAATTGGTGCATTGTACTCAATAATGGGTTTGATGAGGGAAGAGTAGAGAGGCACCATTACATCCTTAGATCTTGATGCGAACCCTTTCGTGATCAGATGGGTCACATAGAAGGATTTTCTAACCACTTTGGCAACATGGTTATCAAAGGAAAGCTGACTATCTACTTGTGTCCCTAGATCCCTTATTTCTTCTTCAGATTTCAGGGGATTACCTCCTATGATGTAGTTTGCGGTTACTATGTTTTTTCCAAAGGGGATTACTACGCATTTTTTTGCATTTAGCTTGAGACCATGGCTTTGACACCATGCATCAGTCTCATTTAGGCCCTTCTGGAGGATCTCCATGTCGGCCGGAGACTCTATTATAGCACCTAGTTTGCAGTCGTCCGCAAACTTAGTCAGCCACAGCCCTTCCGTGCTTGCCTATACTTCTGAGAAGTATATGCCAAACAGGAGGGGCCCCAGGACAGAGCCCTGAAGCACACCACTCGTTACTGGTCTGGATTTGGACATAGATCCCGCTACTCTTACTTTATGGGATCTGTCTGAGAGCCAGTTTGCGATCCATCTTGTGTCGTAAGGGTTTATGCCCAGGCTGGTGAGCTTATCAATAATACCTGAATGGGGAATGGTGTCAAATGCTTTAGCAAGGTCAAGGTAAGCCGTGTGTACCTCCTTTCCCTTATCTATAGCCTGAGTAACTGTCTCAAAGAAATCCACCAGGTTCAGGAGGCATGATCTGCCCTTGACGAAGCCAAACTGTGTGGGGTCCAGCGACTGGAGGTTCCCAATCTCTCCATTTATGAGTTCCATAATGATTTGTTCCATAGCCTTACAGATCAGACTGGTCAGGCTTATTGGTCGGTAGTTCCCAGGGTCAGTTGTGGCACCACCCTTGTGTAGCGGGACCACCATTGCCGTGCGCCATTCTATGGGCACATATCCTGTGGCGAGGCTGAGACAGAACAGGGTATTAAGATGCAGGGTTAATTCCTTTTGGAGCTCGCGTATGACACAGCCTGGGACACCATCTGGTCCCATGGAGGCAGTGTTTTTAGTTTTAGATAGAGCCTTGTTAACCAATGTATCAGTAATAATTGGACTTACACAATCCCCTAGAATGGTAATAGGCCCTGTAGGTGGTGAGGGGGGGGATTTGCACTGAACCTGTCAGCCAAGATGTTGGCAGTGTCAGAAGGGTCAGTGTATTTTGTTCCATTTTGTACTAGCTCAGAACAGACCTGAGCATTGCCATTTAGGTTTTTGATGTAGCCATAGAAGGCCTTATTGTTATCCTTGGCAACTTTCTTTTCAAAATTAGCTTTAGTTGACTTGATGAGGGCCCTCACTTTCTTACTAATGCTGATCAGGGATGATTTTTCTACTTGAGATTTGGCTTTTTTTGTAGAAGTCTCCTCCTTTTATTGTAAAGTTTGCTTATGGCCGGGTTCCACCAGACTGGTTTCTTCTTGCTTGAGGAAAGAGTCTTGGTTTTATTTGGGATAGCATGGTCCAGCAATCCTGAAGATGCATATAGAGTGCCTTGGTGTAGGATTACGCATCCTGGATATCATTATCCTACTGCAAGGGAATAGTGAAGCTTTCCACTTCGGATGCAAGTAGTTTGAAGTTTGCTTTGGAAAGGTTTTTGACTATGGTTTCTTTGATTGGGGGAGGTGGAGGAGTGAGGATGTCCAGGGTTATCAGTTTGTGGTCGGATCTGACCAAGGAGGGGGTGATAACGGGTGTGGTACAATGGGCGCCCATATTTGTGATGATTAAATCCAATATGTTGTCCCCTCTAGTGGGGGAACATACTATTATATATTAACATATATTGTATTTATCTAAGCACTGTTGTTCTATTCCTTTCATTTTTAAATTGAAATAGTCAATTATAATAGCCAATTTGACAGTAATCCTTGACCATTCCATTGATGTCTATTTGTTGTTGACTTTTCAGGCAGTAAAAACCACAGGCTTAATATATTCAGAAGGCACAGTGAGGAGGCCCATAATGGCTTAACCAAATTATACTGTTTTATATGTGCCTCACTGCTCTTGCGGTGATTGGCTCAGCCTATGGCTGCCTGTAGAATGAGATCTGAGTTTCGATAATATGATTGTAGGTTAAAGTCCTGTTGTGGTTATCAGCATAATTGTGATTGTGCATCTGGCCTAATAGATAAGGCTTCTGACTTTGGAACAGACTTTAGGTCAGTTCACACATTAACAATGTATAGCACCAGTGATTTTTAACTAAGTTCTTCATTCACTGCAATTCATCTCAGTTTATGGCTCATATAAATCAAAAACTAAATAATCAACTATGATCACCTCATTGCAGTCAAAAGAGGAAGATGATATGCATCCTCATCTTTCTCTTTTCAATACAAGGTTTTCAGTATAGTTAAAAACCTCATCCTTAATTTTTTTTACCCATCTGCTGCTACGGCTACCTGTTACCCACCCTTCACCTTTCATTGTTAAACATGCCTTCCTTTGCTCTAGCCAAGCTTTCATTTCTATTTACTTTGCTCTTTTTTTTAGTCCAGAATGTTATAGTCAACATAAATCAATGTTTCGCGGTATTTTTGGATGTCCTTCTACATCACTGTTGCACTATTTTTCACATTAGGGATCCCCTGCCAAGGATAGCCCAACTTCAGGCCAGTATACCAAAGCCTTTAGATATTGTTTGTGCAGTACATCGCATGTATGCTCCCCAAACAGTATGGCATAAAGGTAATGTATGGACACAGTTACCCAGAACTTCTTTGCTGCCAGTCTGAACGCAGTCATCAGTCTGAATGCCTTTTGCTCTCTGATACCTAGCCATCAGATAAGTGTCCTGCTGGGGTCCTTTTTCTTTCTTTCTTGCTGTTGGTCTTGTTCTCTTTTGGTTACCTGGAGTTTGTCATCCAGAAGGTTTTGTCCTTGTCAGCTTACTTTCAGTCTATTCTTCCTCTGCCTGCTATTCCAGCCCCTAGGATTCATGGCCTCTTCTGTTACAGTGCTCCCTCTTGCTAGACTGCATATACAGAAACTTCAGTGGTACCTCAAGTTGGTTTGGTTTTGGTATTGCTACCTTCTGGATTTCAGAGTGCCTCTTCTTTCCTGTCTGGAGTGGGAATTCAAGTGGTGGATTCAACAACTTGCCCTCAACCCAGGCCTGCCCTTTCAGCCTCCAGTTCCCTCTCATGAACTGTTCACCAATGCTTCAGACATGGGATGGGGGGCTTACTGTGCTCAGCTGAAAGGTCAGGGTCTCTGCTCCCCCCCCCCATCAGAAGTTAGACTGTATCAACATCAAAGAGATGAGAGCTGTGATTCTGGCCATTTAAACTTTTCACCACATGCTCTCTCCAATCCCCCTGAAAGTTTACACAGACAACACCACAGTGATGTGATGTAGTATGTCAACAAGCAGGGTTCACAAAGTCTTACCTTCTTTGCATGCTGGCTCTTCAGGCCTGGGTTCTGGCTATCAGTTATCAGCTAACTCTTCAGGTAGTGTATATTCATTCAGGGCATAGTCTAGTGACAGACCCTTTGAGCAGATCCAAGACACAGGCTCATGAATGGATGCTTCACAAAGATGTGTTTACAGGCATAATGTATTGGTGGGGTATTCCACAGCGATATCTTTTTGCCTCCTCTTTGAATGGACAACTCCCTATTTTCTGTTCTGGAGTACCATACCATCTGGTGTTGAAGATAGACGCCCTTTCTTTTCCTTGGAAGGTGATGTTTCTCTATGCTTTCCCACCTCCTACTCTACATCCAAGAGTCCTGCAGAAGATTCAACTGGACTCCCCAAAAATCTTGCTAGTAACTCCCTTTTGGCCAAACAGCTCTGGTTCCCCCTCTTAATGCATCTGGCCAGGGGCAATCACCAGAAGTCACCTCACCGGTTGAACCTTCTTACATAGGACAAGTGGTCATCCATCCTAACTTGTCCACCCTTTAACTGACACTGTGGATTATAGGATATTGGTCCCTTTTAGGCACCTCTTTTCTGAAGACACGTTCAGAGTTTTACAGGCAGGAAGAAAACCTGCAACTAGAAATTCTTATATGTTTAAATGGAAAAGATTTTCTGTCTGGTGCCATGCTCTTAGTCAGGACCCTTTTTCAGTGGGGGACCAGGTCCCTTTGTTTCTGTCCTATTTGTGTGAGTTGCTCCAGTCTGGCTTGGCCTTCTCTTCTGCGAAGGCCCATTTATCAGCTATTTTTACCTGTCTGCCCTTGAATCCTTCTTTGGCTTCTCATTTTGAGGTCAAACAAATTCTTAAAGGCATCCTGCATCTTAGGCCACCAAGTAAGCCTATTCTTCCTCTCTGGGAGCTTAATTTTGTTTTAGAAAAATTGACTTAGGCTCCTTTTGAGCTTGTAGTTTCAGCTTTTCTGCAACACTGTACCTGGAAGAAAATCTTATTGCGTGCTCTTACTTCAGCTCGGAGGGTTTCTGAGCTTCAGGCCCTTATGGCCATTCCTCCTTTTTTGTTTTTTTTTACAGAGACAAGGTGTCTTTTCATAATAACCCTTCTTTATGTCCAGAGTTGTTAACGAGCTGTCTTTAAATCAGGCAGTGCAACTCCCTTCCTTTTTTTTCTTCTCCACAGTCTGCTAGTGAGAGGTCCTGCATACCTTAGATTTGCACAGACAGTTCGGGTATTAGTTGGATAAAACTAAGACCATTCATAAGTCTGACCAGCTTTTTGTTTCTTTTCATCCCAGGACTTTGGGTTTAGCTGTTTCCAAGCAAACCATCTCCTCCTAGATATCTAAGGCTATTTTTTTTTCTTATTCTTTTCATGTCAAGTGTCTGTCTACTTCAGTTAGAGCCCATTCCACTAGGGCTGTTGCCTCTTCTGGTGGTTTCTTTAAGGATTTGAACACCAATTCCATCCTTGAAGCTACTACTTGTTCCTCAGTTCATACCTTTACTAAGCATTATAAACTGGATATGGTTTCTAGGGCCATCACAGGTTTTGCTAGGCCATTCTGCATGGCTTTGTTGAGGGCTCTTCCCAGCCTTCCACCTCCTACTCCTTTGCTTGAGCTTTCGTATTTTACTGAAGGTGAAGAATACTGCAAGAGTGATACAAAAGGACATAGTACAGTTGTCTAAAATCTTAGCATAATAGTAGACATCCTTCTTTTCAGTGTTGCAGTATTTGTTCCCTCACTCCATCCCGCTTCTTCTTTTGGGTTTTGATCTGGTTACCCTCCTGGATGAAGGTCCCCCTTTTTTCATCTGCATTTTCTCCCTTTGGATGTGTACAGCCTCCTTTTGCCCTATGGAGACTGTTCTGTACTGGGGCAACTCACTTCTGGGTACCTGCATCTGTACGTCACTTTTATGCCTTACATCTTGTGCAGGGAGCATATGTATGACGTATGGTGCATACAAGATCTAAAGGCTTTGGTATATTGGCCGGACACTGTGTTATCCTTGACAGGAAATGCTTAAGGTGAAAAGTACTGCAACAGTGAAGAGAAGAACATCTACTTTTACGGTAAGATGTTACACAACTATATTTTCTATACTTCAAATAAATATATGAAACTGAGGCTCCGTGTGCTTGACTTTGTTGCAGCTTGGGTGGTTATTCAAAATCCCATGGCAATTATTCAAGTAAAAGTAAGGATATTTACTACAAGCATATCCAGGTTCATTACCTCTCATCAGACCACAGATCAGAGTACAGACACTGACTAGCCAAATACTGCATTGCTTTTCCAGAATGCATTACTTATCAACCTTGAGTGCCTCCAGTATAGAGACAGATCCTGTATATAGTAAATGACGGTGCTGTATACGGCTTTCACAAATGACCCCCCACACACACTAACTGTACAGTACCCATGTCAGAATAGCACAGCAATGCCATGTCTATGCATCTGTATTCAACACTCCAGCCAGGGCTGTCATGAAAGTGTTGGCTTGCATAGTGGTCTAGGCACCCTTACATAATGTTCTTATATCACTATGATAAGTAAGCATATGATTTTTAAAAAAATGGCTAGCAAAACCTGTAACAAGCCCTGCTATGTACAAACAGTAATAGTACACATGGCCTCTCCCCCAACCAGCAGCTCCTTGACCATGGCTGTTAATTGGCAGCACACACATGTAGCTTCTTCTATGTGCTGTTAATTAGCAGCAGACAGAAGAGGCTACATCAGCCACTAATGGGCCAAGACAGTAATAATGGAATATAAATGCATACTAGAAAAATATGCATACATTAACAAAGTATTATCACACATTGATTAATATGCTACTTAGCACCTTTAGTCAGGAATGCAAGTAAGGCACATGCCTGTTCTTCCAGGATTATGGAAACAATATCAGTTAACAGTCCATTGATTTGTCTTGCTAATAGCAATGCCTACTAACTACATAGGTTCATAGGTTTATACTAGGCTATCTGCCCTAAGGCATTTATAAGCCTAGCCCAAAGTTTTGTGGCTTACGCCACCCCTTATATGAAAAAATACTGTGCCCATTAGTTTGTTGTGCTTCTGTCCAGCAGTGACACAGAGATGATTCCTGGGGTAAACCTACGATCTCCCATCCACAGGTCAAGATTTCTCTTGAACAGAGCCAGCGAGGTGCTCTGCCTCACATGGACCGGGATTTTATTCCACAGCATAGGGAGTCTCTGAGTGATAAATCTATCCCTCCAGCACGTCCTATTTATATCCGTGCTAAGGTTTAAGTCGCTTGCTGTAGTGGTTTTGGTGGATTTGGATTTTTTGAGGTGGAGCATGTCCATTAATTCCGGGTTGGACATGGCCTTGTATGTCAGGCACATGTCACCTCTGAGCAGATGGTTTGCGACTGAATAGAGCTGGAGTTTCTTCAATCTGGCAGCATATGACAGATTTTGGAGTCCCTTTATCCTTTTGGTGAGGAACTTTTGGGGTCTCTCCAATTGCTGCAGATGTCAGGTGAGATACATCCTGAATGGGGCATTGCACTCGATCATTGGTCTGATAATTGAAGAGTACAGGGGAACAGTGACCTCACTAGATCTGGATGTGAATCCCTTCATGATCAGGTGGGCAATGTAGAAGGTCTTTCTAACCACTTTAGCAACGTGAGTGTCAAAAGAAAGGCCACTGTCAACCTGGGTCCCCAGGTCCCTGATAACTTCTTCTGTGCTTAGTGGATTGCCACCTATATGGTAGCTTGGGGTTACCTTGTTTTTCCCGAAGGGTATGACTATACATTTTTTGGCGTTTAACTTCAGGTCATGGCTCTGGCACCAGCTATCTGTTTCAGTGAGTCCCTTCTGAAGGATATCCGTGTCCGATGCACTTTCCACTATGGCCCAGTTTGCAGTCGTCTGCAAACTTTGTCAGCCAAAGTCCTCCCATGTTGGCCTGTACTTCTGAGAAGTAGATGCCGAACAATAGGGGGCCAAGGACCGAGCCCTGTGGGACACCACTTGTGACCGGCTTGGAGTCTGACATAGCGCCAGCAACTCTAACCCTGTGGGTTCTGTCCTTAAGCCAGTTTGCAACCCATCTTGTGACATATGGGTTTACATTTAAGCTGGTAAGTTTTTCTACAATACCCGAGTGGGGTATTGTGTCAAAAGCCTTTGCAAGGTCAAGGTAGGCTGTATGGACTGCCTTTCCCTCATCAGTGGCCTTGGTGACTATTTCAAAGAAGTCGACCAAGTTCAAAAGGCATGATCTGCCCTTGATGAAGCCAAACTGGGTCGGGTCCAATGTCTGTAAGTCCCCTATATCTTTGTTTATGAGCTCCATTATGATCCTCTCCATAGCTTTGCAGACTAGACTTGTTAAGCTTATGGGGCAGTAATTACCAGGGTCCGTAGAGGCACCGCCTTTGTGGAGTGGGACCACAGTTGCCGTATGCCACTCCTTGGGCACATATCCTGTGGTAAGGCTGAGATTAAACAGCTGCCTTATGTGCGGGTTTAATTCCTCATTTAGCTCGTGTAGCACACAGCCGGGGACACCATCCGGTCCCATTGATGCTGTGTTTTTAGCTTTAGAGAGAGCAGCTTTCACCTGCGCATTTGAGATGTCTGGGAGGCTACACTCCGCTGGGATAGTTATCTCTCCTTTAGGGGGGAGGTTGAAGTTTGCACTGAACCTGTCTGCCAGTATGTTGGCAATGTCTGTGTGTTCAGTGATTTTTGTATCATTTTGGACTAATTCTGAGCATATCTGGGAGTTTCCACCCAGGTTCCTAACATAGCTGAAAAAGGCCTTATGATTGTCCTTTGAATCCATGGCAATTTTTCTCTCAAAATTGGCCTTAGTTGATTTTATGAGTGCTCGTATTTTTTTACTAATAATGATCAGGGGTGACTTCCCTTTTATGGATTTTGTTCTATCATGTAATAGCTTTCTCCTCTTATTGTAAAGTTTGTTAATGGCTGGGGTCCACCAGACTGGACATTTGCCCTTTGTGGAAAGAGTCTTGGTTTTATTTGGGATTGCCTGATCCATGCAGTCCTGGAGGTGTTCATAGAAGGCATTTGTAAGGGCTTCCGCAGCTTGGGTTGTGGTTTCCACTGGCTCAGGGGCCTTGAAGGATACCACACCAGTCTTGAGTAGTGTGAAGTTTGCTTTGGAGAAGTTCTTCACTGTGGTCTTTTTTGTTTGGGGTGGGGGCGGGATGTGGATTTCCAGTGAGATTAGTTTATGATCAGATCTCACCAATGAGGGATATACTTCCGTGTGGAGCATTTTGTCCCCATGTTTGTGATAATGAGATCTAGTATATTTTCTCCTCTCGTGGGAACAGTGACTAGCTGTTCCATGGCATTTGAATTTATGAACTCCAGGAACCATTGGGCTAGGAAGTTAGGGCTTGAGTAATGTTCCCAGTCTATATTCGGGTAGTTGAAGTCACCCAATATGATGGTGTTTGGAGATACATTTATACCCTCCAGTGTCTTCAGGAAGGCTGTGTGGGGTTCCTGAGTTTGAGAGGGTGGCCTGTAGCATGCTACAATTTGTAGAGCAGTTTTGCCTATGGTTAGTTGCACCTGGATGGTTTCCGAGCTTATGCGTTGCCACCAACCTGGAGGTGTGGGTATCCTTTATGAATATGGATACACCCCCTCCTTTTGTGGTGTGGTCCGGGTTTTGGGGCCGGAACGCATGATATGAGGTAAAACCTAATAGTGCCGGGGTGCTCTCAGGAGCCTTGAACCAGGTTTCAGTTACAGCACAGACATCGATGTTCTCCATACTGAGAAGCCTCGAGTGCATACATTTTGAGATTTAGACTTCTGGCATTGAGCAGCATTGCCCTCAGTTTCTTCCCATTTTTGTTTTCTAGGGTGGTAGGTTTAGAATTTGAGCCTTGCCTAAAAAGGCACTATGGGGGTGGCAAGAGCCTTAGCCAATATCCGGAATCCCAGGGGTGACAGCTGCAAGCCGTCCCTTGCGAAGCAGCGTGGCTTGTCAAGCATGTCATCCCAGGCAGACAGACACTGGATCCCCTTTGAATGACACCAGACATTAAGCCAATTGTTAAAGCTGATCATCTTGTCTCTGTATTGTGGCATCATTCTTGGTGAAGGAAGGATACTGCTCAGGGTCAGGGTCATACCTGCCTGGACTACATAATCAAAGAGCTCCTCTATGTCTCTTTTCATGTAGTCCAGGGAGGTACGTCTCAGGTCGTTCACACCAGCATGGACAATGAATGTGTCATATTTGTACTTGCCGTGGAGTGACCCGAGTGCTTGTGTTATGTGGCGGATTCTAGCGCCCGATAGGCAGCTTACTGTGACCCTCTCCTTGTTCAGCCTGGTGAGTGTGACATCAGTGTGTCTGACTATGGAGTCACCTATGACAAGTATGTTTGGTGTTGCATTTGGCCTTAAGGGCTGTGACTGCTTTGCACACTGATTTTGTGGTTTATGTGTTGCTTGTGGGGTGTCTTGAGGTAGCAGTTGTTTGGGTGTCTGCTTTGGAGGCCTCTGCTGTTTAGGTAAATTTTTACTCAGAGCCTCCGAGTATGTCTTTGTGTGTTTATGTGTTTGATTCAGTGGTGTGGTAGCATTATGTGAGACTGGTTTTGTGGTGTGTGTAGTTGCCTTCTCCTCCTGTCTGGTCTTGCCAGTCCTGAGATGAGAGAGCTCAGCCTCCAGTTTGGCTAAATAGCTGCATCTCTCGCAAGTATTTGTGTTATGTGGGAGGAGGAGAGGGTTGTCTGTGTACATGAGGCAATTGTAACATTGCCTCAATATTCCCAGATTCACCAACTGGGCAGGAGAGGACGCCAGCATCTGGCCCTTCGACATGCTAGAAAAATTAAGAAGTTAGGTATGAGACTGAATAAGAGAGGACTTAGTAAGGAAGTGGGTACTCCTGGGGAGGTTTCGCAAGTGAGGGACTTTATATAATATAGAAGTGACAAGTGCTGAGCTTTTTTTTTTTTTTTTTTTTTTTTTGAGAAAAAAAAACTTTTAGGAACAAGTGCTGCGCTTTTTAGTCAAGGGATATACTGTTTAGGTTACTAGTAGAGCAGTTCTAAGGGAAAAAATGAAGAACAGACTTTATGGAGCCAGAAAAAGTTTAACCTTGTTAAACCGGCGCTGCCCGATGCTGCTCTAGTGGCAACTCCGCGCTAAATCGTGCTTTATAGCAGGGGGCTGGAAAAGGCAGGAAATGACCCAAAATGGCCACTGAACTACAAGTTACTGTCTTAAACCACTCCTCTGAGGTCAAACAGGCAGCTCAGTGCTCCCCACTCCACTGGTGAGTAAAGAAACTTCCCCCTGACCAAACAAAGAAAATGGAGAAGTACAGGAACCAAGACAAAGCCCAGGGATCAGCAAAAACTGATCACTGGAACAAACTAGCCAGGAAAGTTAGGAGAACAAGAATATATATATATATTTTTTTTCCAAGTTTTTTTCACAGACAGAACAGAAAATACAATAAATGCTTTGCTTTTCGATTAAATGCTATCAAAAGCTAGTACACTTGAGTGTATTAGCCTGTAGTTTAACTTTTAAGCAAACTTAAACTAAGAAGTGCAACCAACAATTAAAGCTTATAAAAACAGGAAAAACAGGTAATACCACTATAAAATAGACAGAAACAGTCGTTGAATAACACAAATGGTCGAAAAATGCAAGAAAAAATACTTAAAATCTGGAAAGTTGCTTTTTCTGTCCTCTGCTGCTCTAGGAACTCTGCTGGATACCACGAAGAGCTGTACTGAGTTCTCTACAGCCAGAAAAGCCTGCCAAAGCGTGCTTTATAGCAGGGGGCTGGAAAAGGCAGGAAATGACCCAAAATGGCCACTGAACTACAAGTTACTGTCCTAAACCACTCCTCTGAGGACAAACAGGCAGCTCAGTACTCCCCACTCCCACTGGTGAGTAAAGAAACTTCCCCCTGACCAAACAAAGAAAATGGAGAAGTACAGGAACCAAGACAAAGCCCAGGGATCAGCAAAATCTGATCACTGGAACAAACTAGCCAGGAAAGTTAGGAGAACAAGAATATTTCTTTGTTTTTTTTCAAGTTTTTTTCACAGACAGAACAGAAAACACAATAAATGCTTTGCTTTTCGATTAAATGCTATCAAAAGCTAGTACACTTGAGTGTATTAGCCTGTAGTTTAACTTTTAAGCAAACTTAAACTAAGAAGTGCAACCAACAATTAAAGCTTATAAAAACAGGAAAAACATGTAATGCCACTATAAAATAGACAGAAACAGTCGTCGAATAACACAAATGGTCGAAAAATGCAAGAAAAAAATACTTAAAATCTGGAAAGTTGCTTTTTCTGTCCTCTGCTGCTCTAGGAACTCTGCTGGATACCACGAGAAGCTGTGCTGAGTTCCATAGTCTTGCATCTTAAATCTTACAAATGAATGTGCTACAATTAGTGCCGTTGGCTAAAGTTTCCAAACACTTCTTAAGTGACAGTACTTTTCCTAACCTATTTCCTAAATTCCTAACCAACATTAATATAGTTATCAGGTTCTCAGTAACAAACTGTAGTAGTCTGCACTCAATGAGGTTTAATTGTTAGAAAAACTAAAGAAATGACTGCACTCTGAACAACCCACACACAAGCTATAGCAACATTTTGTGAACACCTCTGTAATTTTATTGTGAAGAAAATTAAAGAAATACTGGCCCCACTGTCTCCATCTCCAGCCCTCTACTCAGGCTATAGCAACGTTCTGTGTATATCTTTAAGTGGGATTAGTTTTACGCTAGGTGGAGTCCAGGGCAGAAATCTCTAGTAAGCCTGCATCAAAGTCCACTTAACATGCACAAGCCACACTGATTGACAGGTCAACCCTGAAAGGGGGCTCTTGTGTCCAGTGGGTTTACCAAGTTAACAAATGCATAAAATATTGACATACTGGGGGAACAGCATTTCACCTAGTGCATGTGTTTAGGGTGCTGGAGGAAAGTGGAACACCTCAATAAAACCCACATAGAGAGAGGACATGCAGACTGCACAGAGAAGCACTCAGACAGATAGATGAGTGCCTTGATACAACATTTGCTGTGCCAGTAATCAAATGCTTTCACACACATCCTCCCCAGACTCCTCAAGATAGCCACTTATTATGTGCATTGCTGATGTTTGACTGCGATGGAAAGTTAAGGAAATCATGGCGAGCTTGTTACACTTAAATATACTGCAACACTGTACTTGTTTTGGGGCTGGGATAATGGTTAAGGTGGTTACCTCACAGTCAAGAGGTATAGAATTTGATTCTCACTAAGTGGAAATTGGTTAGGGTTAGGGTTAAAATGGCCCACAGGGGCAGCTGGCCTAGTACTTACCTATGAATATATGAACCTATACACACTTAAACCATAGTAATGACCATTTTAGTCTCAGTTCAGAATGTTTGTGATAGTGCTTACACAGTACCATATCAGTCACTCTTTTAACAGTAATTAGCCATCAGTAAGGGAACTCACACGCACACATATATGTAGTGCCTCTGCACCAGTTAGTTACAGTCACTTTATAGGATCATAGGAGGTTACCAGGCTAATGGCCCTGGGGCCCTTACAAGCCTAGCCAAGGGTGTATCCCCAAAAAAAGTTACTTCAGTCAGCACCTGTCAGTGAGGGACAAAGGTGGAACCCCTGCGACAAACTTGTGGTTTCCCATCCACTCATCAAGGTTGCGCTTGAAGAGGGTCAGCGAGGTACTCCGTTTGACATGTGTGGGAAGTCTATTCCAGAGACGGGGCAGAGTCTGGGAGACAAACCTGTCTATCCAGCAGGTTTTGTTGATGTCGCATATTAGATTTAAGCCTATCGAGTGGGTAATGCGAAAGGAATTAGACTTATGGATATGGAACATCTCTAGTAGGGTGGGGTCCAATATTGCCTTGTAGGTGAGACAAAAATCAGCTATGAGCAATCTGTATGATACTGAGTAAAGTGAAAGTGATTCGAGCCTGTCTAAATAGGACAGGTGTTGGAGGCCATGGATTCTCTTTGTGAGTATTTCTGTGTCCTTTCCAGTTGGTGCAGGTGTTTGGAGAGGTACATATCAAATAGAGCGTTACACTCAATTGTAGGTTTAATGAGGGAGGAGTACAGAGAGGTAATAACCTCCTTTTTTCTGAATGCAATCCCTTTACTTATGAGATGAACCAAGTAAAAGGCTTTTCTGACCACTGCCGCCACATGATGGTCGAATGTGAGATTGTTGTCAACCTGAGTATCCAAGTCTATTACCATGGGTTGTGCGCTTAGGGGGTTGCCGTTGATGTGGTAATCAGTAGGGGCCATGTTTTTGCCGAATGGTATGATAATACATTTTTTGTATTTAACTTAAGGCCATGACTTTGGCACCAGTTATTTGTAGCTATGAGACTCTCTTGCAGTATGTTAACGTCATTTGGGGAGTCAGTGACAGCACCCAACTTGCAGTCATCCACAGACTTGGTCAGCCACATGCCCTTTGTCTTTGCCTGGACCTCTGAGAAGTAGCTGCCAAACAGTAGGGGTCCCAGGACAGATCCCTGGGGAACACCACTAGTGACAGGTATGCTGTCGGTGGTGGTGGTGTCTGTTTTGACCTTGTGGGTCCTGTCTGTGAGCCAGTTGGCCACCCATCTGATAAAATAGGGATTAACACCAAGTTGTGTTAGCTTTTTGATGACACCTGAGTGGGGGATTGTGTTAAAGGCCTTTGCCAGGTCAAGGTAAGCTGTATGTACTGACTTTCCCTCATCCAGGGCCTTGGTGACAGTCTCAAAGACGTCAAGTAGGCTCACTAGGCAAGATCTGCCCCTGACGAATTTGAATTGGGTGGAGTCGAGTGTTTGGAGATTGCCTATGTCCTTGCATATGAGATCCATAATAGTACACTCCATGGCTTTACAGATCAGACTTGTCAAGCTAATGGGACGATAGTTTCCTGGGTCAGTAGTGGCACCACCTTTGTGCAAGGGGATGACAATGGCAGTTCTCCACTCTGCTGGAATGAAGCCTGTAATTAGGATGTGGTTGAATAGGGTGCTCAATGGTGAAGCTAGTTCTTGCTGGAGATGGTGTAGAATGCAGCCTGGGATATTATCAGGTCCCATTGAAGCTGTGTTCTTTGCCTTGGATGGGGCCATTAACACTTGATCTATGGAGATGTGAGGTGTGGGAGAAGTATCGGGAATGCCGACTGGGCCTTTGGGGGGTGATAAGGTGGTGAAGTTTGCACTGAACCTATCAGCTAGCAGGTTGGCTAAGTCAGCAGGATCATTGTAGGTGGTACCATTAAGTACTAATTCAGAACAAACTTGGGCTTTGTCATGGAGGTTCCTAACATAACTGAAGTAGGACTTGTGGTTTCCCTTTGTTTTGGAGGCTAGTTTCAACTCATAATTGGCTTTGGAGTTTTTCACTAATGATCTGATTTACTTGTTGAAGCAGAGGAGGGAGATTTTCCTATTTGGAATTTGTTCCTTTTTACCCTTGGACAACAGTTTCTTCCTTTTGTTGTAAAGCCTGTTGATGGAGGATGTCCACCAGACAGGTTTGTGTTTCCTTGAGGAGCAGGTTTTAGTTCTGTTGGGTGTGGCTGAGTCCATGCAATTGTACACTACTTTTCAGATGTCTGACTATGAGTACAAATTGGTCATGGTAAATAATTCCAGCTTGTTTACAGAGATGCACTTTAGTTTTGTAAAGACAGATTAGGGACTATTTAATTTCACTATGGCAGGGACAAGTCTTTTTTTTTAAACACCTTCATTAAAGTATAATTTTTCATAGGTAAATGTACATTAACAGAAAAGAAAACAAACCATATTAACATTTTTTCAATTTACAAGCATTATACATCACATATCTTTTCTTTCTTTGTAACTATCAGTCCAACATTACATAAATTGCTGAATTCCTGCTTTCCCTTATACCTCACTCCTCCTTATTTATTTATTTTTATTTTACATTTGTTGACCGGGCTGGTCCAACTGGATACATGTCCATTTTCAGTGGAGGCCTGGGGAGAAAAGCTCCGCACTACAAAATAGTATTTACAAGACATAAGTACATTGTAAGTTTTAGCTATTATAGAGGTATTTCCTATTGTCATATTAGTAGGATGATTCTTACTGAATAGAGCTATGACTATAGGTACAAAGATGAATAAGAAGATGTAGCACAACATTGGTAGTATAGTAATACAGGGGAATGTTTAAAACTATGTAAGACAACAATGCACACTATTGAGCAATAAAGTCACACCAATATAGTTTGCTAGTAGACTAAGTTAGCTAGAAAAACACAATACAGCAATCAAGTCTCTGATTATAAACCAATACCAAAGTTAGTTATAAAAGTCACCCACATGATGTTTGTTAGTAATTCAATTAGTTATTAAATAGTTCACTATTAATATGTATATTGATATGCACACAATTATAAGTAAGAGGTAATTTTGCTTGTGCTGGTATGTAGAGAGGTGTCATCATATAAAGACTGGTGTTTAGTCTGGATTAGCACAAGGGCATAACCAGTGAGCTTTGAGGTATGTTTTAAGTTTGGTTTTAAATAGGGGAGCTGAGGAAATGGATGTAAAGTGATCTGGGAGGGAGTTCCAGGTTTTTCCCACTGCGTTGGAGAATAGAGAGTCACCAGCCAGATTGTTGGTTTTATTTATCTGCACTAGTAATTTGTTTGATGAGCGTAGGATCTTTAGGTTATCGTAGGGGAAGATTAGGTTGGTGAGTATGGGAGTCTTTGAAGGTTGGTATAGTATCTTTTGGACTATTGTTAGTTGGTTCAGTAAAATTAGATTTGACAGTTCTAACCAGCCTAGTTGTTTAAGATTGTTGCAGTGATGGGTTCTGTAGGTTGAGCCAGTTGCAAATCTTGCTATATTATTGTAGGCGATGGAAAGTTTGTTCATATTGCTTTTGCATAGTTTAGTGTAGATAGGGGATGCGTATGTAAGGGTTGAGATTAAATGGAGTGGGCAATAGTGGACCTGGCTTTGGGGGTTAGAAAGGGTTTGATTCTGTAGAGGGAACCTAGTTTTTTGTTAATAGTTTTTATAGTGTTATTAATATGGGGCTCAAAGGAGAGTTTGTTATCAATTAGTACCCCAAGTAGTCTTGTGGTTGGTTCTGGAGATATTTCTGTACCATTAGTTGAGGTGACACTGAAGTATATTGGGGAAGTTCTGCGCGTGGGTGTGAATAATAGCATTTTTGGGTTTTTTTTTTGGATTGAGAATGAGGCAACGGTCAATGAGCCATTTCTCAACTCTGTTAAATACGTTTTGTGTTAGAGACTGATTATTCTGCATGTTCCACAATTTCCCTTTATTTCTATGGAATTTGCTCTATCCCTTTTCTAGAGATCCCTCTTCCAGTTCTTTTATCTCTTGTACAATATTGAGTACTTCAGATAGTATTGATTTAAACATTTATTATTATGTTTTAGTAACTGCTTTTGTCAAATAGCAGAAGTAAATTTAGTAAGGCATTATTGTGTCTAGGCAATTCAGATCCTGTGTCCTTGCTCAAAAGAATAATTTTCTTAGTTACAGCCATTTGCTAACCCAGTATTTCCGTTTCCAAAAAGAATACTCTGAAGGGAAAATTTTAAAGTCTGCCAACTCATTATGCTCCCAAAAATATATGTTTCCAATTATCTCTTTCTTCCGCATCACACACTGCCAACATTTGCTTTCTACCTGAGGAAGAATTCTTGAAGTCTCCTTGAGGTATAAAAAATACCTATGGAAATACTTCAAAGCAAAGATAAATCATCTAGACTTGGTAGCATATTTGGGAACTATGCATATATCCTCCCATTGTTCTCTAGAAAGTTTCTTTCCCAGTCTCTCTTCCCAATGTTTTCTATCCTCCTCTGATTGATTCTTGTAGTGATCATGCAATATTTTATATTTTCTACTAATTATCCCCTTTTTAACAGCAGCTTCTGCTCTAGATTCATCTATAACTCTACCAGAGCAGGTCTTTCACTTAAGATGCACCTATCCCTTTCTGTTTGCCTGTAGTCTGATATCCATCCCTTGTAGGGAAAGCTATCTCTAGCCTGGAGTCCAAACATCATCTTGGCTTTATCCCACTCTGTAACCTTTCCCTGTCTATTTGCTCCTAATACCTTGGATCCTTTGCCAGTTTTCTCCAGTAAATTCCAGCCCCTTCTTTTGCATTTTTGTACTCCTACTTGCAGTCATCCATATTGGCAAAATCTCTTTTCCCCATTCTCGCATTGCATAGTTCACATAATACTTTCTACTACTTTATGAATATAATATTCTTTATGATTGTTGTTTGCTCCTTTAGGATTTGCATCCAAATCCCACTGTCTTTATTTTTAGACTTCTCCCCTGCTTTATCATCATCATCCCGTTCCAGAATTATAACCTTCTGATTATGTTATGTATATGCACCTTAACTGTATTGTTCTAAAATATCCCTTCAAGTCATGCAATCCTAAAGCAGTCTAGTACAATTAGAAGGATCAACGTATCCCGCCTCTTTCCGTCTTCTCACAGATAAATTCCTTCATCTCTTTATTAATTGTCTACAATTTTTCCAGTGGTTGATAAGAATATACTTGACCCATATATAAAACTAAAAGGACTAAAACCATTTTCATTGCTTGTATCTTACTGCCCATATCTAGAAATAAGAGCTTCCAGTTTGTCAGGTTTTTGTATTGTCTTTTGTGTAGTCTGTTTCCACTTATCCTTAGCTGCCATAACAGACAATGTTATGTTGTCCTATCTCACCTTCATTCTTGCTGTTTGGGGATGGCTCTGACTCGGCCATATACCAAAGCTCAAGAGCTCCCACAGGCTCAAGGCTACAACCTATCCCGTGTTGCTTAGCGGCCGTTTCCCAGATCTCCTTTGCCGCTTGAAGCTTCGATATTGTTTTCGCTGGCTCAGGCTAGTAAAATTTAGGATTATACTCCGTTCATAGGTTCGTACTAGGCTATTGGCCCTAGGGCCTGTATAAGTCTAGCCAAAAAAGTACCCTGGCTTTTGCCACCCAAGAAAATTATTTTCCTGTGCCCCTGTCGAGCATAGCCACAGAGGTGATCCCTGGGGTGAATTTCCTATTTCCCATTCAATCATCAAGATTTTTCTTGAAGAGTGCTAATGAGGAGCTTTGTTTGATAAAGATACATAGTTTGTTCCAGAGTATGGGAAGTCTTTGGGACAGGAATCTATCCCTCCAGCATGTTCTGTTTATTATGGTGACAAGGTTTAGGTCCCTAGAGCATGTAGCTCAGAGGGATTGGGATTTCTTTAAGTGGAGCATGTCCAACAGCTCTGGGTTTGACATAGCTTTGTATGTTAGGCAGTGATCGCCTCTGAGTAGGCGATATGCTGGAGTTTTTTGAGATGGTCTGTGTAGGGCATCTATTTAAGGCCAGTAATCCTCTTTGCAAGGTAGTTCTGCGGACTTTCCAGTTGTAGATGTCTTGTGAGGTACATACCAAAAGGGGCGTTGCACTCTGTAATGGGTCTAATGAATAACGAGAAGAGGGGAACAATGATCTCTTTTTTTCCTGGATGAGAAACCTTTTGTGATGAGGTGTGCCACATAGAAGGATTTTCTGACAACTGTGGTCTTGTAATTATCAAAGGCGAGAGTACTGTCCACCTGTGTCACAAAGTCTCGTATCACACTTTTGGTGTTAAGTAGACTACCACCTTTGTGGTAACTCATGGGTACAGAGTTTTTACCAAAGGGGATGACGGTGCACTTTTTGGCATTGAGCTTGAGACCATGGCTTTGACACCAGGCATCTGTCACAGTGAGGCCCTTTTGTAGATGTCCACATCGTTAGGAGTTTTGATTATGGCTAAAAGGCTGCTTCGTCGGCTCCTATGTCTGAGCCATCAAGCAGTTTTTGGATAACTTTCCTAAAACTTATTACTACTACTTAGTTTGCCTTTCCCAGTTATACTGCAGTGCCTTTTTGTGTGTTTGTAGTATTCTTGACTATATTTTCCTTGCTGCTGTCCTTTTGGGCCTTGTTTTTTTCTCTTCCCCTTATCTAGTGAAAGAATCCATTTCAGTTAGAGGATTCTTTCACCTTGTTTCCCCCCCTTAAGGAATCACCATTTAAATTAGAAGCATCTCCTCGGGTTGGAGGAGTCTGTCTTCTAATTTAGAGACTTCTCCTCCTCTCTATCCTTTCCATTTTTTCTTGTTAAAAAAAAAAAGCCTTTTCTATCTTGCTTCTACCTTTTATAGTAGTTAAAATTTTCTGTTGTGTTAGTTTTTTTTCCACAGGTAAACATGTCTAAAGAATCTGTTAAGGAGCACAAACAATCTAGATTTAAAAAGTGCAATTCATGCGCTCAGAAAATGTCTATAACAGATGGACACACAAGTTGTGTCTACTGTCTAGGACCAGTCCATCTCCAAGACTCCTGCTCCATTTGTCATAGCTTCAGTGCAAGGGTCTTACAGAAGAGGAAAAATAAGCTCATTTTAAGGGGCTTGTTGAAAGTTGAAGAAGGTAATCAGACCTCAAAACTGGATAAGTCTAAAAAAGGTGCTTCATCGGCTCCTGTGTCTGAGCCGTCAAGCAGTTTCAAAGATACAGCATCCTCGGATCCGAAAGTTATCAGTTACGACAAATCTGGTCCTCCCTTGGTTCCATCTGTCTTCTCGGAACCATTGCAGAACCGAAAAAGGAGTCAGTCACCATCCTTGGAACCTGTTCATTCAGTGCCACAATCTCCTTTGTTACAGTCTGTGGCAGGTAGCCACAAATTGTCAAGCCATTCCTCTCGATCCTCCAGATTATCGGACGATGATGTGAAGTGGGTCGTGAAGAGGTTGCCCTGGATCCGGGCACTAGCAAAAATTCTGTCATGCCCAGCCCATCGGATCATGGAGCCGACAACTGTACCTCAAATAACGTCGATTCCTCCTCCGACTTGGACGAGTTCGGAGCCAGAGTGTGTGGAAGTCATTGTGCTGGAACCGGCGGAGCCAGTAATCACTCCTGATATCTCGGCTCCAATCTTGTCTTCCATCGAGGGATCTGGGGTTGACACTCCCTGGTCAGCTCTGGGGGGGGGAGTCAAGTCGGACCCATGTCGGAACCGATGCTCCCACTCGGCGCTTTGGCTCAGGTAAGTTCAGCTCCCACATCTGCCTCGAAGCTACCCTCCTTGGTGTCGGAGAGATCTCGGCCCCTTGGGACTGGAGTCTCTGTCGGCCCAGGATCGCAGTGCCTTTGAAGTGATGCAAAGTGTGCTCTCCACTGAGTCTGCTCCACCTTCAGCTACAGCCTCTCTTCTCCAAAAAGGGCCAGTGTTCACCTCTTCATCATCCCTCCATCACCCCCAGAGTAGAAAGTCAGTACCCCAGGAAACCCCAGTGGGTGGAACCTCCTCTTCCGATACCTCCCCAGAACATCCTCCCAAGGAGGTCCCTCAGAAGAGACAGCGAAAGAGGAAGCATGTAGACTCCACTGAGTCTGTCACTTCTGATACTGACTTGGAGGATTCAAAAGGGTCCCCACGGTCGCCCTATGAGGATATCTCTTTTTCAGACATCCTGGAGATCGTTAAGCAGAGGGGTGGCTGAAAGTCCCTTTCCACTTCCGAAGATGAGTCTATATACCTGGAGGCATTTGGCTCATGCCCCTCCACTGTCTTGGGTGTCTCCACCTTTCGACCCTCTCCTGGGTGTAGTGAGTCAGAAGGTGTGGGACTCTCCAGAACCAGTGGACCTCATTCCTGGAGGCCAAATAAATGTATTACAGCCCCAGAGGATAGACAGTATCTAAGAGAGTTCCAGTAGATGCGATGGTGGTGGCTGCGGCCACAAAGAAGGAGTTAGCTGAAACGTCTGCATCTGTCCATCCACCGAATAAGGTGTCTTGCACGATGGACAGATATGGGAAGCATACTTTCTTTTCAGTGGTCTTTACCTTGCAGTCGCTAAATTATTTATAACATTTCACCCGGCTTCAGAGGGATCTCCTAAAAGAGCTGGGTGATACCCTACAAGGTGCTACAGCCCAGGATTTATCAGATAAGATTAATTCTTAGGTTGCAACCTTAACCTCCATCACTAACTCCTCCATGCGCCTCATTTCCTATGCAGCCGATGGAGCGAGCAGGGCAGCAGGCACAGGAATAGCTCTTCGGAGACATTCCTGGATGCGCCTTTGCCGAACCCTTCAGATCTTCCTTCATTGATGCCCCCTTTGATGGTTCGTCCTTGTTCGGGCCGAAAGTGAAAGAGACTCTCACCAGGAGCCAACAAGATGGTAAAACTCTGTCTGCCGTCAGAGTCCATTTTTCCGACTCTACCAGACCCTACTCTAAAGGTCAGAATAGCGGAAAGATGTGGTTCCAGAAGTTCAAGGAGCCTTATCTAACGCTCATGTTGTTTCTTCCCCCAGGGGCAGAGGGGAAAATAACAATGGAAGACGCCATTCATGTGGCAGAGGGGGCCTGCAGAACTCGGGCAACAGAGATACTTTCTCTGGTCGGCCCTTCCAGCGCTCCTGAAAGGAGGCCCGACTGTCTGCCTCTGGAGGCAGTCAGGAGGAGGCTATCGCTGTACCCAGAAGCCTGGCTGAATTTGACTCAAGACAAATGGGTACAGTCCATTATATCCAGGGGTTACAACATTCCCTTTCACTGTTCACCTCGTTCATCAAAGTTTATCCCAGACATTCCACCCTGTCAAAGAAATCAAGCAACACTAGAAATTCAAATGTTGCTAGAAAAAAAGAGTCATCCAAGAAGTCCCCGCAGACCAGCTAGGATCTGGAATTTACTCAAGGTTCTTTTTAGTTTCAAAAAAGACAGGGGACTGGAGACCCATATTGGCTCTCAGAGACTAAACAAGTCGGTGAAGAAGTCAAAGTTCTGTATGGTAACACTGCAGTCTATACTCCCTTTGTTGGGACAAGACAATTGGATGTGCTTGTTAAATCTTCAGGATGTGTACTACCACATAAAGATAGATAGGCACTCCAGAAGATTTCTACATTTTTGGCTGGGAGACGGTCATTACCAGTTCAGAGCTCTGCCCTTTGAACTCACCACAGCCCCCAGAGTGTTTACCAAATGCATGGTAGTAGTCACAGCTCATCTGAGACGTCAAGGATTCCAGTGTTTCTATACTTAGACGACTGGCTCCTAACTGCCACCACCAAGCAGCCACTAATCAAAGCAAAAGACTACACCATCCATTTATTCTCAAAACTAGGCGTTAATATAAATGCAGAAAAATCTGCCATGTTGGCAAAACTGCCTCAAGAAAGGATTCAAACATTGCGCAGTCAAGTGCTTATCTTGCTCAGCAAGAAAAAAGTACAGGCAAGATTTGTCCTCATGGTCCTAGACTCTATGGCAGTGCCAATAACTCTAGTTCCCCTGGCACGACTTCACATGTGAATATTACATTGGCTACTCTTCACTCAATGGTCTATACAGGAGTTACCCATGTCTTATGAGATTCTCATTACAGACCCCTGCTAGAGGGATCTGCTTTGGTGGATCCAGTCGACTCAGGTAACAAGGGACAGACCCTTTGTACTTCCCCAACCTGTCGTTCAGTAACCACGGACACGTCCCAGATAGGGTGGGGGGGGGTGTTATCTGGGACATATGGTCCCAGGGGGTTTATAAAGATTACGGGTACCATTTGCTCATCATTTTCCTAGAGATGAAGGTGGTGCTTCTGGCATTGCAAGCATTTCAGAACTCTCTTCCCATGGGGACTGTTGCAATTCAGACAGACAATATGTTGGTGGTATGGTACATTAACAAACAGGGGGGAACCAGATTCTATCCCCTATGTCGAGAGGCTGAGAGAGTTTGGCAATGGGCGATATCTTCTCATTGCTTTCTGATGGCAGCGCACATCTCTGAGTAATCCAACGTCATAGCAGACAGGCTTAGCAGAGCTATTTTCATGCCTCACGAGTGGTCCCTGAATCAGGAAGTTGCAAATCAAATTTTTCGCAAATGGGGCTAGCCTTGCTGTGACCTTTTTGCCACTCCCTTCAGTGCCAAATGCAGCAACTACTTTGCCCTCTTTTCCCCTCCGCGAGAGTCACCGAGGGATGTACTCGTCCATGATTGGCCCCCGGGAATTCTTTATGCTTTTACCCCGTTTCCTTTGATTCCAAAAGTTGTTCAGAAAGCCAAATCATTGAGTCGCAGGTTAGTCCTTATTGCTCCATACTGGCCTCATCAGATTTGGTTCCCTTTCCTTTGGCCCCAGCTTCAGGAGGACCCATGGATCCTGGACCCAATGCCGGATCTTCTGACGCATCAGTCAGGAACGCTCCTTCCTGCCCTTCAGAGCCTCAAGCTGACAGCTTGATTTCTCCACTTCCAATCTTAGCCAGGCTTCTAGAATTATCCCCTGCAGTGCGCCACATTGTGGTCTCCTCGCACAAAAAGACAACTAGGAAACTTTACACAAGCAAATGGAAGAGGTTCTCTTGTTGGGCTGACAAAAAAACACAAAGATCCTTTTACAGTCTCTATACCTGCAATTTTGGAATTCCTGACAGAAATTTTTAATCAAGGAGCAGCAGCGACCACTATTCGAGTTCACCTAGCCGCTATATCTAATTATCATGTGGGGGAACTGGGATCCAATGTAATGTCCCACAAGTTATGCAAGACCTTCCTCAGGGGTACGTTTTTGTTAAGACCTCCTGTAAGAGAACCTCCTCCTCCATGGGATCTAAATTTAGTGTTATCAGTGTTGATTCTTCCCCTCTTCGAACCAGCATCCTCTTGTTCTTTAAAACTTTTATCCTGGAAAACTCTCTTTCTGACAGCAGTTATCTCAGCTAAGAGGGTTTCAGAGTTGCAGGCCTTATCCATCTGTCCTCCCTATTTGATCTTACACAATGATAGAGTTTCCCTCAGAACAAATCCCTCCTTCGTACCAAAAGTTTGTTTTGAAACAAATTTAAACCGATCTTTAGAATTGCCTGTGTTTTTTCCTAATTATAGCAACAAGGCAGAATATAAGCTTCACCAATTGGATGTACATAGACAACTGCGTTTTTATTTACACAGGACAAAATATTTCAGAAAATCAGATCAATTGTTTGTGTCCTATTCAGAAACAAAAAAAGGCTGGGCAGTCCCAAAAGTTACTTTGTCCAGATGGCTTACTGAGATTATCAAATATGTTTATCAATCTCATAATGAAGAACCATTAGGGAAAGTGAACGGACATTTGGCTAGACCAGTGTCTACTTCCATTGCCTTTCAGTCCAGACTTCCATTGGATTCAATTTGTGCTGCTGCTACATGGGTCAATCCCCACACCTTTCTCTCTCTCATTGCAAAGTAGATGTGGCCTCCCGGAACAGGGCATCCTTTGGCTCCACTGTCCTGAAGAGTTTATTTCCTTGAGCCACCCAAGAGAAAGGTGCTGGGGACTCTGTCCCAACCAGCAAGAATGAAGGCGAGATAGGACAACATAAGATAAAGAAGTTATGTACTCACCATAACATTCCATGTTTGTTGTCCAGTATCTCGCCTTCATTCTTGCGTCCCACCCAGCCACCCCCCTCCTGGAGGATCTAGAGGAATTTTTACAATTGGCAAATATGGTCTGATTCCCATCTTGCCTTCCTTTTACCTTTATGACCAATATATTTCATATTTTTTCTCTTTCTGTATGTTAATTATATCATAGGGAGCTCTCTTCCTCAAACGAGATCTGGGGAACAGCAGCTAAGCACCATGGGATAGGTTGTAGCCGCTTGTCGGTGGAAGCTCTCAAGCTTTGGTATACGGCCGAGTCGTAGCCGAGATTTGGCTCCGAACCCAATCAGCAAGAATGAAGTCAAGATACTGGACAACAAACATGGAACGTTGTGATGAGTACATAACTTCTTATTTTTAATTTATAATCCTAAATGTTTGATTTTATCATTTGACCATAAATATGGGAATTAATGAACCAATTTGTGTTTGGGCACATAATTTATGGCTATATCTTTTTTTTATCTTCATTAATTTTATATCCTGAAAAGATTTGAAGCTGTCTTAAAATGTTCCATAACACTGAGGTTCTTGTCTGGATTTATCAGGTGCAAAATAATATCATCTTGAAATAAAGCCATTTTTTTCTTGATTACCATACCAGTTATATCCTTGCATTTCAGAGTCCTTTATTATCTTTTCCAATGACTCTAAATATAAAGCAAATAACAAAGGAGAAAGAGGTTACCCTGCCTGGATCCTCTGTTCAAACACAACTTATCAGAGAGGAACCCTCCTACTTCAATTCTTGCCTTCAGTACGTTATATATCCTCTCAGTCAATTTTATTATTGCATCAGAGAATGCAGATGCTTCCATTGCCCTACTCATGAAATCTCAGCTTACTCTGTCAAGTGCTTTTCATGCATCAAGACCCACTTACAACAGCAGCATTTTCTTGTATTCTGCTTCCCTCTGGATCATTGTTCTTTTAATGTTGTCAAATGTTTGCCTCCCCCCCACAAAACCACACTGTTTCATATCTATTAATTTTGGTGACACCTTTGCCATTCTTTTAGATAGTATAGACATAAACACTTTATAGTCATGATTTAAAATTGAAACGGGTCTGTATGAAGCTGGGTCTGATGGGTGTTTACCGTCTTTAGGTAATACAGTCACAACAGCTTTCTTCCAAGATGTTGGTGTTTCTCACCTTTTAAAACACTGTTAAATAAAGTATTCTAGATCATTATCACTTACTTCCCTCCTAAGTTTCAAACATCCACAGGAAAACCATCTGTTTCTGGAGACTTTCCTGAAGATTGATTATACATCACTGTTTTTATCTCATCTCCTCCTGTCTTAACTGTTAGTTGTTGAGCTTCATCTACCTCTAACTTCGGCATTAAGTACATCTGAATAAATATAAATATATAAGTATAAATAACAGTTAAAATGTAAAATAAAATATAAATATTTAAAAATATAAATATAAAAATAAAATAGAAATTTAAATATAACTTTCCATAGATATATCCATTTGTGTTCTTTCTTGATTTCCACATTTTTTTGCTTTATACAAATTTTCATAACATTTCTGAAATAACTCTACCGCTACAGGATAACTGGTTACTTTTCTTAAGGAAGAAACAAGAGTGCAGCACTGGTACTTGAAGAAAACAGTAGCTAATAACAGCAAAACAATCAGCCACCGAACTCAAAACTTGCCGAAGAATATGGAGGTGGATGTTTTTAACCGACTTTTGGTGTTAAACATATTCTTCGACAAGTTTTGAGTTTGGTGGCTGATTTGCTGGTTGTTTTTCTTTTATTGGTTATTTTCCTTGTTATAAACTCCCTACGTTTGGCAACAGCACTTTCTACTTTCTGTTGCCTGATTAATTGTGCTAAACGTTTTTGTGTTCTGGAGTTATGAAAAAACTAGTTGGTTAACAGCAATCTTTCCAAACTCTTGCATATTATCCAAATACTCCCTTATTTTCTCTTTAGCACTCTGCATTTGTGCTTCTTCTTTTCTGAGACTCCCCTGATTGTGCAATACTTTATCCTTGTCAGCCCCTTTAAGTAATTCCCATTACTTCTTAACCATATCTCTCTGTCTGTTATTTCTACCCTAGTTTTAAACCCCATTTTCGCAGGAACAGTCATTTTCATTCACTGACATCCTCGTACCAGACACAGCTATATTGTTGTCCAGGTTCAACTTAGATGTCTGGTTTTAATAAGGAAATAAATAAAATGTCCTCAGCTAGGAGCGGTTTAGTGCTGATGTCCTTTGCATGTTCCATCCTCATGAATGTTACAGGAAATGCACACAGGGATGGATAAATAATAACACTCCAGAGAAGCAGTATGATTTTGCATCATGGTCCTTGGTCTCAGCACTGCATATGACTTGGGAATAGCCGGGGGAGGATAAGATGAGTCTGGAAGCCCTGTTCCTTTATTCATTATTATAGACTCCAGAGGGGAGAACTATGCTTTGCCCTACTATACCATGTGGGACACAATGATCCTGGATCAATTGTATATCCATAAATAAAATAGTCCCGCTAATGCCAGGATAAATGATCAAAATATTCACCAGCAGTTAAATAAAATACAGTGAAAAGTAGTTCATTATGCAACAGTGCTTCCCACAGCTCTGCAACAGACTGCACCCGTGAATTAAGCGTTGTGATACATTGTCATATACTATCATCCTTCAAATTGAACCTGGATGATTGGATGGCCATTCACAAATTCACCTCTAAGTTTTCCTGCCTAGTCCTTATCTTGAGATGGGGTGTGGTTTAAGGATGGGCAGGGGCAAGGTCTAAATTGGCTCAAGACTCGGTTGCCTTGAATTTCCTTTGATCATATGAATGATGGCCTGCATAAAAATCATGACTTAGGAAACTACTAAGTATAAGGAGAGTACCCACTCATTACATTCTTACATGCATTGGAGGTGTTAGCAAATTTCACATTCTGGAGATTGTCGAAAATTCAATTTGTAGTCTAGAGGATAACAAAGGAGTTGATATTAATGTTTCTAACAATACCAGCATGGATGGATAATGTCAAAAGCCATGACCAGATCAAGATAGATACTGTACACCAAGTGACCACTGTCCACAGGGTCTGTAACCTTTTCAAAGCTTACTATGTGTGGAAGACAGGACCTGCTCTTCACAAAACTAAACATATTGAAGGCTAGATCAGTTAAGTTGCTCGTGTCTGCATAAATGAGTTCTGCAATGATACATTCCCCTGCTTTGTGTATAAAGCTGGTGAGAAAGTTGGGCAAATGATTGCCTGGATCTGTACAGAAACCACCATTTTGTAGAGGAACCATAGTGGGTGTTCTCCAGGCATCAGGCGCAATCTCTGTGAATAGCATGAGGTGGAATAGTTTAAGTAGAGGCTCAGATAGTGTGTACTTGGCAGTGATGAATCCAGCACAAACACAAAATCTTGAGAGGTACACACATACAGTTGTGCGTCATCAATATAATGGTGATACTGCAAACCACACACTCCTAATAAGTTTACCCAGGGGCAACAGGTTCATAGTGAGGAGTACAGTATTCTGGATGCAACCTTGCAATACACCATAGTCCATAGAGAAGGGCAAGGAAGAATTAACACCAGGGGACAACCTTAAGTCGTAGCATGGCAAGGCAGAGCAGGGGGTGGTCTGCTCAAGGTGTAAGCAGAGTAAGGGGTGCATTAGTCAGGTTGAAAAGGCAGATTGGTCCAAGTAAAAGGTATTACAGGGCACTGCATATGTCAAATGTGCAGTAATAAAGTACCAGCATTAAGAAAGGAATACCGATACTGTATTTGTGTTCAAAGCTGAAGCACTGAACTGATGTGCTTTGTATTTTAACTGTACCATTTTGCTTGTTATATTTCTAACAAGTGTGCGGCTACAGTTATAAAACGGAAAAAAGCTTTTTTTTTTCTCTTCTCCTTGGTTTTGAGAGGATCTTTTGCTTTTCTCTTCAGTTTAAAGTTATGGGGCACCGGACTGACAAAGTACATAGACAGCCATTTAACCTTGGTACATCACTGTTAGATGACAGACCAATCCAGGGCAAATCTTAAGAGACCATAGCAAAGGATCCCATGATCCATCTTCTCAGATGCTGTTAAAAATTCAACAAGGAACAGAACCAAATAAAATCTTGGCTTGTAAGCCACAAGTAAGTCAGAGAAAAGCCTAGTGAAGACTGTCTCAGTACTATGTTCAGAATCCAGACTGGAAAGGGTCAAACTGCTCATGTTTCTTTGCTTCCGTATCAAGCTGCATGTAAACCATCTTCTCCAAGCTTTTTGTTAATGAAAGGAAGACAGGAGATGGGGCAGCATGTGTCATGAACATTAGGATCCTAAATATGGCTTCTTCAGAACTGGAGTAAGTAAAGACTGTTTGAGATAAGATGAAAATGCCAGACTCTAAAGAGGATTGGATAATTTTGCACAGAACAGGACCAAAGACTTCTTGACATGATATAACAAACATGGCAGGACTTGAGTCATGTTCTCAGGTTGTTTGCAGCACTTGTGGTAGTAGTAAAATGTGCAGTAATAAATCCAGCACAAACACAAAATCTTGAGAGGTACACACATACAGTTATGCGTCATCAATATAATGGTCACACAAAGCTATGTCAAACCCAGATCTTTTAGACATGCTCCACTTAAAGAAATCCCAATCCCTACGAGCTACACGCTCTAGGGACCTAAACCTCGTCACCAAAATAAACAGAACATGCTGGAGGGATAGATTCCTGTCCCAGAGACTTCCCATACTCTGGAACAAACTACCTATCTATATCAAACAAAGCTCCTCATTAGCACTGTTCAAGAAAAATCTTGATGATTGGATGGGCGATAGGAAATTCACCCCGGGTGTCACTTCTGTGGCTCTGCTCGACAGTGGCACAGGAAAATAATTTTCTTGGGTGGCGAAAGCCAGGGTTCCTTTGGCTAGGTTTATATAGGCCCTAGGGCCAATAGCCTAGTACCTACCTATGAACCTAAGTGATGGTAGTCAGACAAATCAAACATAGATCAAGACCCAGCAGTATAAATGGTCAGTTGACAAGCCTCCCCAGAGAGCTGTATAAACCCAACACCAAGTATGCTGAAAATTTACATTCAAAGAACTGAGCAGCAAGTTCACATTCCTTTGATGAAAGCATCCACCAGGGCACAAAACAGACAAAGCTGTCCAGCTTCTTAATCATTCTGAAAAGTACAGGCATCCAACCATTCAAAAACAGGCACTGTCCTCCCATGACTGTCTGTCTGATTTTTTTCTAGGTGCTCTTTAACCATCACTGGCTGCCATCCGTCAGTTCCTTGGAAGCAAGTGGCCTATTCATTCTCTTGTTGGGTAAGAGACGATTACAGAGACTATCATCCAGTTAGCCATGACATTGTTTTGGTTTGTAAATTTTTTTTTCTTGATTTGGCACTAATCCCACCCCCAGTGGCTAATGTGTGCACTCATTTATGCAAGTGCTTCAACTGTGTCCCCTGAGGGTATGTACAATCCTTTACTTGACCCCAGAAAAGCTACTATATGAATGTTTTTTGACTGGCCCATACTTAACATGCCATGTAGTTCTCTCTCCTTTAGGTATTGATTCTGCAGCTGACTGGACCACCTCCTTCCACTCAGTGATGGGTAAATCAACATTTAACATTCATTCCCACACTCTCCTGCAAAGCTCCTCCATCACCTGAGCCATTAACTGAACTTAATTTGTTTGGGGGAAGTCAGAGCTTCATCCCTTTATACTGCTGAGCCAGACCACACATCTTGCTGTTCAGTTATTCCCATTCTATGGTCAGAAGACCTTGGAAAAGGGGACACTACTGTGAATAAGGGTATTATCGCACCTATCTGTGATGATGATCATCATATTACTGCTGCAGTAGCCTTAACTATGTGGGTTATATCCTGCCAAGGATATAACAGCTGGACAGCTTCCAAATCTTCAGGGCACCTGCCAAGCACTCAAACCGTTAGGCAACATAAGCTAAGCTGTCTAAAAACATAGGATCTGAAGTAGTTAACTTCATTTGTCCATCAACCTGTGGGTATCGGCTCCATATCGGATCCGAGCCGGCAGCTTCAAACAGCTAAGATCCGAGCTCCAAGCTCCTCCCCCTTACCCATAACCCCCTGCTAACCCTTCCTGTCCTCAGATCTCATTTGCCGCGTTTCAGTCAGCAGCTTGATCGAGCTTCCAGGCGTGTATAGTCCAGTTTTCTGTGAGAAAATCTTTCTTTTTTATTCTAATGGTTTAAAAATATTGGTGTGTGTGCTTCCCCTAGTGTTTTGGGTTTATCAGTAAAATTGTGTAGTTAATCTTAACTGTTTTTAGTTAGTTTGTCCTCCCCCTGTGTGTTCGTGAAGGCGTGTTTGTGTTGGGCCTAGTGTTAAAATTTTTTCTTTCCTAAGTATCTCTGAGGCCCCTAAAGCCTTTTTTTCTAAATGCACCGAGTGTGGCCATAAGCTGTCCCCAGCGGATGGCCACACTCAGTGTATTTGCCTTGGGGTTGACCACCTCTCTTCAGGCTGCACTATTTGTGCAGCCTTCAACCCCAGGGCTTTGAGGGACAGGAGATCGAAGTTAGTCTTGGCGGGACTGTTGCCCCCGGATCCGACTTTGGCCTCCTCTCCCTCTGTGGCACCTGCCGTGGCTGCGACAGTGCCACCCCCCCATCCCTGCTCCCCTAGCCGGGACTCACCCTCCCACCGCTGGCCAGGAGGAGAGGGAAGCTAGGAGGGAGCACAAGAAGAACAAACATCACAAGCGGCGGGCCGAGTCTTCCTCCTCGGCCCCGCCAGCCAAGCAAGCGACTTCTCCTAGGGCCTCCAGGCCTTATCCTTCCCGGCTCCATTCTCCCCGTTTTTCTCCGGAGCCGGAGGAGGAGGAGGCCCGGTCGCCTTTGAGGTCATCAAGGCGGCACTCCCGTCCCACCTCGGTGGCCTCCTCTAGGTCGACTAGAAGCTTATCTGATGCAGACATGGACCGGATGATGCGTAGGTTCCTCCAGGCCCAGCTGCAGATGGGAGTGCTCCTGCCTCCCCTCCCTCTGGGGGGGGAGCTCGACCCCTTTTTTCACCCCGATAGCTCCTTCTCCGACCCACTTCCAGGGTTCGGAGCCTTCGGAGCTGAGTAGCGTCGGAGCCGGGGGAGTGTCGGCTCCGATAGTACCTCGTACTTTGGCGCCGACAGCACCCTCGAGTTTGTCAGGTCCCTTTTCGTATCCGAGCTCTCGGAGCCGAGAAGAGCTGAGCTTCGGATCCGGAGGTGTCAGTGTGTCTTCGGCTTCGTCTTGCTCGAAGCATACTGGCCCTTCGGATCCGACTGCTTCAGCGCCGGCTCCGATCCCTGCATCGGATCCGAGGGGACTGCTCTCGGATCCCAGGGAGAGCAGCTCCCCTTCGGCGTTCGATGTTGTGGAGAGGGTTCTATCGAGGGACTCGACCCCAGGCTCCTGCTACGGCTCCACTCTGCACTCCATCTCAGACGGGCCTACCTTCCATCACCCGGCCCGAGGGACAGCCTGCGCCTACGTCTACATCCCAGATAGTTCCCTTGGAGGAACAGGATGTGGTTGGTGAGGCCTCTTCGGACAGCCCCCCTGAGGAGGTTCCTCACAAACGTAAGTGCAAGAGGAGGCACTTGGACTCACCTGAGTCCTTGACAACAGATACAGATTTGGAGGAAGGGGAAGGTTCCCCAAGGTCACCCCCCGAAGACGTCTCCTTCAGAGACATCATGGAAATGCTCCGAATTAGAATTAGAGGAGGGTGGTCCACCCAAAACCCTTCCTCGGATGAGTCTGTGTTTCTGGAGGCGTTTGACACAGGCCCATCTACCTCTTGGGTGTCCCCTCCCGCCGATCCCCTGGTAGACCTGATTACTACCAGGGCATGGAAGGAGCCGGACACTGTGGAGCCCATTCCCAAGAGGCCTGATAAAATTCTTAGCCCCCCTTCCGATAGAACTTGCTGGAGCAAGGGTGCTCCTGTAGATGCCATGTTGGTGGCGGCTGCCACTAAAGAGGAACTGGCCCAGGAGAGTTCCTCGGTCCATCCTCCAGACAAGGAGTCTCTGACGATGGACCGTTTGGGGAAACGGATGTTCGCTTCAGCCACCTTCTCAGTAAGGTCACTGAATTATATGGCACACGTGATACGACTCAAGCAGGATCTCATCAAAGAATATGCCGGGTCGCCCCCAGAGTCCATGTCGGCAGAGGATAAGAATGTATTCTCTACCCGAATGGTCACTCTCAAATCCATTTCTAACACCTCTATGCGGCTCCTCTCTCATGCCACGGAAGGAGCCGCTAGAGCTAGCAGAGCGGGCATTGTCTTACGACGGCATGCTTGACTCTGCCATTGTGCTTTCGCGGAACCCTTCAAGGCGTCCTTCGCTAATGCCCTGTTTGACGGTTCTTCCCTTTTTGGCAAGACTGTACACGACATGCTGGTCTAGAGCGAAAAAGACGGGAAGACATCTGCCGTCAGAGTCCGCTTCTCTGCTCCCCAGAGGTCCTTCACTAGGAACCAAAAGGGACAAGAAGATGTGGTTCTGGAAATCTCAACAGTCGCGTTTCGCTCCGGACCCCTCATCCTTCAGAGGCAGAGGAGGACAAGGTGGACGCCGGCCCAGAGGCAGAGGGGGACCGAAGAATTTAGGGTCGAGAGAACCCTTTTCTGATCAGCCCGCGTGGCAACCCTGAAGGGTTAGCCAACTGCTCTACTCCACTAGCTATGTGGGAGTCCATTACAACAGATCACTGGGTGCTTCGAATCATATCCAGAGATTACAAAATTCCCTTTCTCAACCTTCCTCCCAACCCCGGAGCCTCCCCGATGTCCCACCCAGTCAAAGGGAGGCAGCAGCAGCAGAAATCCCCCAGCTGCTAGAAAAAAGAGCAATCCAGCACGTCCCCCCAGACCAATCCGGATCAGGCTTTTACTCCAGGTTCTTTTTGGTGCCAAAAAAGATGGGGGACCTAAGACCAATCCTCTATATATCCTTCCTAAACCTGTCAGTGACCAAAGAAAAGTTCCGGATGGTCACCATTCAATCCATTCTCCCACTCCTGCAGCAGAACGACTGGATGTGCTCCATAGACCTCAAGGACGCTTATTACCACATTCTAATGGACAGGCGATCCAGAAGGTTTTTCCGCTTCAGGCTAGGAGCCAGCCACTACCAGTTCAGGGTCCTCCCCTTTGTTCTCACCACAGCCCCCAGGGTGTTCACCAAAGTGTTAGCGGTGGTAGCGGCCCGCCTGAGGCTTCAGGGAATTCGTACCTAGACAACTGGCTCCTGTCCGCCCCCACCAGGCATCTACTGTGCTCAGCCAGAGATTATTTCCTCCATCTGGCTTCCCGACTGGGAATCACAATCAATCTCAAAAAATCTTCTCTCCAACCACCCAGGTCTTAGACTTCATTGGAGCCAGATTGGACACAAATCTTCTGCAGGTCTTTTTGACTCCGGACCGACTTCTGACCCTGAAGCTCCACGTACTAGCTCTTCTGAACTTCCCGGCTCCTCCAGCGGAATTGGTCCTGAGGGCTCTAGGCTCTATGGTGGCGACTATCAATCTATTACCCCTGGCGCGCCTGAACATGAGGGTACTGCAATGGACCCTACAGGTCCAGTGGTCCATTCTACAACATCCACTGTGTTCACCCATTCCCCTCAGCAGAGTTTGCAAGAAAGCCCTACTCTGGTGGCTCCAGTCTCCGGACCTCCAGAAAGGGCGTCCATTCTCTATGCCTCCCCCGCTTGCCACAGTGACCACGGACGCTTCTCGCCTTGGGTGGGGGGGGGCACAGTATGGGCAGAACCGTCCAAGGCACGTGGACCCAATTAGAGACCTTGTTGCACATCGGTGTCCTAGAGATGAGGGCGGTGCTTCTTGCGTTGTGAGCACTCCAAGCCCTTCTTCCCTTGGGAACTATTGCAATTCAGACAGACAACATGTCAGTCGTCTGGTATATCAACAAACAAGGGGGAACCAGGTCCTACCCACTTTGTCGAGAGGCCACAAGAGTTTGGGAATGGGCGATCTCCACCAACCGCTTTCTCATAGCAACGCACATTCCAGGTCGGTTGAACGTCTTGGCAGACAGGCTGTCTCGAACCATCCTTTCACCATACGAGTGGTCTCTGAACCCGAGAGTGGCGAAGCAAGTTTTCCTCAAATGGGGTCAACCTTGCTGCGATCTCTTCGCGTCTCCTTCGAACGCAAAGTGCAGTGACTACTTCGCTCTAATTCCCCCACCAGGGGAATCCCCCAGAGACGCTCTGATGCATGTTTAGCCATCCGGTCTACTTTATGCTTATTCTCCTGTTCCCCTAATGCTGAAATTCTTGCAGAAAGCACGTTGGTTGGGGAGCAGAGTGATCCTCATAGCCCCATTCTGGCTTCATCAAGCGTGGTTCCCTTGCCTGTGGTCTCACCTAGTGAACCCCCATGGGTTCTAGATCCCATGCCGGATCTGATCTCCCACCCGCTAGGGTTGACAACCCGAACCTGGACAATCTCAAGCTCACAGCTTGGTTGATCCAGTTCCAGTGATAGCTAGGACTCCCGGTATCTCGTCATCTGTTGAGGCAATTTTAGTAGCCGCTCATAAGCCTTCTACGAGAAAGGTTTATAATAGTAAGTGGAAACATTTTTCAATCTGGTTGGAACGCAGAAACTTAGATCCCTTTACAGCTCCATTACCAACAGTGCTAGAATTCTTATCAGCCTTATTCGACCAGGGTGCTAGCTCCTCTACGGTCAAAGTCCAATTAGCTGCAATCTCCCACTGTCATGTGGGAAATGGTCTCGGCCCCCTGGCCTCTTCCAAATTATGTAAGACCTTTTTAAAAGGCACCTTCATCTTGAGACCTCCTGTTAAAGATCCAGTTCCTCCATGGGATTTAACTCTTGTTCTCCAATCTCTGACAGCCCCTCCGTTTGAGCCAGCAGCCTCGGTGGACCTAAAGTTCTTATCCTGGAAGACTGCCTTCCTTATTGCCATCACTTCGGCTAGAAGGGTTTCGGAACTACAAGCCCTTTGCACCAAACCGCCATATCCAACGGCTAATTCTTCTCACAAGAGCCATACCCTAGAGTATACAGTTAAGCCTGTATCTCCTTCTTTGCCAGTTCAGCTCTTCCAGACACCAAAGAAACATTTCAGGCCCTCTTCCACATCATCTTCCAGGTCTTCCAAGAGTCTGTTAGTGGCAGATGTGAATAGAATGATGCAGAAATTTCTCAGGGCTCCATCCCATCCTGGATCCGTGAGTGTACCTACAAAGTCCATACTATCTCCCTTGTGATCCAACCCATGCTTTTGCAGTTCCAGGCTCTGAGATCCCCAAGAGGTTTGGCATCAGGTCCAAGGAAGGTTTCTTCCTGAAATCTGACATTTTTTCTGACTGGTTCTGCTTCGGTACCTTCATATCAGAGCAGGTCTTGGCGCTGAGATGTTGATGCCAGAGCCAAGGGGTTGGGCTTGGCTCTTATTTTGTCAGATTCATACTTCCCTCTCAGAGCTTTGGCCCTGGACAAATCGGATCCAATTCTTCCCTTGAGGCTTGGATCCAGAGGTGGCCCAAACCTACCTTTTTCAGAGGTGTCAGGTCCGAGGAGGGAGGAAAGGGTTTCCTCTTGTCCTTCTGCTTTCAAGGTGATAGAAGGGTTTTTTTCCTCTCCAGAGAGAACCATTGTCTCTTGTCTTGGATATTACCCCTGTCCCCTCTTTGGTTCCAACTCTGAGCACATCAGACCTATTCCATAGGGCCAGCCAGTTCCCCTAGAGGAATTTATCCTCTCTTCCAACACCACCCCTGAACATTCCACCGAGGAGATCCCTTGGAGGAGAATGTGTAAGAAGAAACACATTGACTCCCCGATGAAGTCTCTCACAGAAGACACTGATTTTGATGAGGGAGAGGGATCCCCTAGATCACCACGTGATGACATCTCTTTTGGAAATATTCTTGAGATCCTTAAGCAGAAAGTTGGTTGGTTTTCCCAATCTCCTTTTCCTGAAGGATCAGTATTTCTGGAGGCTTTTGATTCTGACTCATCTACATCTTGGGTTGACCCCCCCCCCTTTGGTGGATGAGCATATTTATTTGGTTTCCTGCCAGGTATGGAAAGAACCGGACACTGTCAAACCTATCCCCAAGTGCCCAGACAAATTTTTGCCCCTGCCCCTTCTGATAGACCTTACTGGAGCAAAGGTGTCCCAGTTGATGATATGGTGGTGGTGGCAGCCACCAAGGAAGAGCTAGCAGAGCAGAGCTCTTCTGCCCCTCCACAGAACAGAGAGTCCAGAGCATTGAACAGATTTGGAAAGTGAGTGTTCACCTCAACTACCTTCGAGCTGAGGTTTCTCAGTTTTTTGGCATAATTTACTTGGCTACAGAGAGATTTGACGAATTTTGCTGAGGATTTCAAAAATACTTCATCTCAACTGATTGCACTGCTATCCATTTCAAACGCAACAATGAGGTTGATCTCCCATACAGTGGAAGGTACGTCACAAGCAGCCATAAGGAAATGTGCCTGGATGCGGCTATGCGATTTTGTGGAGCCCTTCAGGACATCATTTATTAATGTCCCATTTGATGGCACTTCTTTGTTCGGGCCATCAGTCACGAACACATTTACCTGCAGCGAACAAGTAGCCGTGGGAATCAGTTTTTCTACCCCTCAATAGACCTTCTCAAGAAACCAGCGAGGTGGTAAGATGATGTGGTTCCGTAAGTCTCAGGGACCTTTCCAGGATTTACACTGGGAGAATAGCTTTAATGGTAGATGTTGCCTCTAGAGGTAGAGGGGGCCCGCAGAACCAGAACTTTAGAGACTATTTTTCAGATAGGCCCTATCAGCGCTCCTGAAGAACTGCCCAACTGTTCAACTCTGGAGGCGATCGGGGGTCGATTCTCTTTGCATCTAGATGCCTGGACAGATGTCACAAAAGATTCTTGGGTGCTAAGAATAATACCCAGAAGTTACTACATACCATTTTTCCCTTCTTCCTCCTCCTCCTCAAATGAAGAAGCTTGTCTGCCTTCCACCCAGTCAGAGGTAGGATGAGGCACAAGAAGTACAAAAGATGCTAGAGAAAAGAGTTATCCAAAAGGTCCCACCTGACTAGAAAGGATTTGTAACTTACTCACTCTTCTTTTTAATCCCAAAGAAAACAGGGGACTTCAGACCCATTTTGAATCTAAGCATTTTGAACCAGTATGTAAAGAAGGCAAAGTTCCGAATGGTCACAGTCTAGTCCATCCTGCCTTTTCTGCACAAGAACGATTGGATGTACTCCATAGATCTCCCAGATGCATACTATCACTTAAAAATAGACAGGCGATCCAGGAGATACATGCTGTGAGCTAATCATTTCCAATTCAGATCTATGCCCATTGGACTCGCCACAGCCCCCAGAGTGTTTAATAAATGCATGGCAGTAGTAGCAGCTCACTTGAGGCTCAGCAGATTCCAGGTGTTTCTCTATCTAGACGATTGGCCTCTCACTGCCCCATCCAATCGTCAACCTCTACCAGCTAGGGACTATTTGCAACATCTTGGGTATCTCGATAAATATTACCAAATCAAAGTTAGTCCCAGTACAAGTCCTGAACTTCATAGGGACTTTTTTGAATACTACAGCTTGGGTAGCTTCCTTATCATGCCCCACCGCATTACGTCCTTGAGCTATCGAGTTCAGAGTATACTTTCTCAGCCTTCTCCTCTAGCAAGATTAGTGCTGCGAACTCTGGAATCGATGGCAGCTGTGATACTGCTGGTTCCATTAACACTCTTCTTTATGCAAATTCTCCAATATATCTTGGCTGTTCAGTGGTCCATTCTTTGTCAATCCCTATCCTTTCCTATAAAACTCACTCCAATTTGCAGATGTCATATTCATTGGTGGAGTCTGTTTGACAATGTTTTTCTGGGCAGGCCATTCATTCTTCTGCCCCCAGTTGCCACAGTGACCACGGAGGTTTCCCAACTGTGGAGGGGGCGGCATTTTTTGGGAAGGGTGGTTGAAGGCTTGTGGTCCCCTTTAGAGACCATTTTGCATATCAGTGTTCTAGATATGAGGGCAGTGCTTCTAACGCTGCAGGCCTTTCAAGATGTCCTCCTTCTGGGGACTATCGCAATTCAGGTGAACAACATGTCAGTAGTCTGGTATATCAAAAAGCAAGGAGGAAACTGATCTTACCTCCTGTGCAGAGAGGCCATGAGGGCTTGGGAATGAACAATCTCATCAGATCGCTTTCTTACTGTGACTCACATCCCAGGGAAAACTAACATAATAGCAAACAAAGTAAGCAGATCCATTCTGATGCCTCACAAGTGGTCTCTCAGACAGTCGGTAGTGAATATGATTTTCAGGAGTTGGGGCCAACCCTGCTGCGACCTTTTTTGCCACCCCCCTTAACAGCAAGTGCAGCAAGTACTTTGCTCTGATCCACCCCATCGGGGGAGTCACAGAGAGATGCCCTGATTCACAGTTGGCCCCCGGGTCTTCTTTACGCCTACCTTCCTCTTACCCTGATTCCAAAATTCTTACAGAAAGCAAACAGGCTGATGAGCCCAGTCATCCTCATTGCCCCCTTCTGGCCTTAGCAAGTGTGGTTCCCCTTCCTACGATCTCACTTGGGATATCCTCAGTGGATACTGGAGCCTGCTCAGGATCTCCTGTCCCATCCATCAGGAATTCAGCATCCCAACTTCTATGTCCTCAAGCTAACCGCATGGTTCTTTCACATCCAGTAGTTAGACAGTCCAGGCTTTCTTCGCCAGTTCGCAGTATTATTTTGGTCTTCCAGAAAACTTCTATCAAGAAAGTCTACAGAAGCAAACGGAAAAGATTTTCTATCTGGGCTTCTAGCCAGTATATTGACCCTTTTTTAGCCCCAACTTGAATCATTCTTCTTTTTCTAACAACTCTATTTAAAGAAGGGGCAAGTTTGTCAACAATTAAACTTCATTTGGCAGCGATTTCAAGGTTCTAGTCAGGAAATAAATCTTTTTCTCTGGCGTCTTCCAGATTGTGTAAAGCCTTCATGAAGGAAATTTTTCTTCTCAAACCCCTGTTAAAAGACCCTTTCCCTCCTTGGGCCCTTGCCATGGTCCTTCAAGGATTAACTCAGAAGCTCTTTGAACCATCTGACAAATGTGATCTGAAATTTCTTTCATGGAAAACTGTCCTTTTGGTAGCTGTAACTTAAGTGAAAAGAATTTCTGAACTCCAGGCTCCTTCAGCTAAGTCCCCTTACATTTTTTTTCACAAAGATAAGGTTTCTGTACAGACTAATCCTTCCTTTCTTCCTAAAGTGGTGTCTGAACATAACATTAATCAGTCCATTTAGTACCATTTTTTCCCCAAAGTTTTCTAATAAAGGAGAATACATGCTTTATCTCCTTGATGTGCAAAGACAACTATGATTGTATCTTCACAGAACAGAACAATTCAGAAAGTCATGTCAGCTTTTCATATCCTTTTCCACTAATTGACTAGGGCAAGCAGTATCTAAAGTTGCTCTAGCTAAAGATATTACTGACTACATTTCATTGGTTTGTTCTCAAAAAGGACTAAATTTGCCAAGACCTCCTTGAGCTCATTCATCTCGGTCCATGGCTGCTTCATCAGCCTTTTGGTCAACGAACTCCATTGACGACATTTGTGCTTCAGCTACTTGATCAAAGACTCATACATTTGTTACATATTACAAGCTGAACATTATATCAAGAATCAGAGCTTCTATATCCTTCCATGAAGGCCACATAGCTGGAGACTCTGCCCCATTTGTGATGAAGAATGAAAAGGACAACATCAGATTTATAATTTATGTACTCACCATAACGTGACATCTGTGTTGTCCTTTTTCATTCTGCCTCACCTTCCCTCCCATCCATCCCCGATCCCTATTGCTCCTGGAAGTACCTCTTAGACTGTGTTTGGAACTGTACTGTTTCAAGTTTGAGCCCTGTCTTTTCTTCTGCTTGTTTCTGTCTTCTTAGACAATTGGGAGATTAAGCAGCAAACTCGGTCTGAGGTAATGGGGACAGAATAGGGCATTATGGGTAGAGGTAGCAGCTCAAGAGCTGGATCCAAAGTCTAATGTATGCGGCCGAGTCAGATTGAGGATCGGATCCTAATCCATTTATGAGGAAGAGTGAAAATGGACAACACAGATGCCAAGTTATGGTGAGTACATAACTTATAATTAATTCCACAAATTCCCAAAGCTCGAACATAACATAATGCCACAAAGGAACATGTACTGAAGGTGCTCTCTATAGCAAATAAAATGCCCATTCCATGGGACGTGGTAATTTAGATGCCTAATAAATAATGTCAAACATGGTGTTGCACTACTTAAACTGTTTAGTCTGAGCTTAGTTACAGGATGTGTTCCCCAGCTATGACAAACTGCAGTGGTGATGCCCCTACACAAGAACAGCACTGCTACAGACCCAGAAAATTGTAGCCTGACTAGCATAATTTGAAAAGCCATGGGACACATCAAATCTGACTTTATGACATCATAAATTCTTATCTGGCTAGACCCAAATCAGTTTGGTTTTGTTAGAGGGAAGTCTTGCCTAGCTAGTTAACTTTGAGAAGGCCACGTAGGCTGTAGACCGTGGTCATTCTGTTCACACAAGTTATTTGGAATTAATGAAAGCAATCAACATTGTACCCCATAATGGCAACAGAAATGAGCTAAGTGCCTTAAAAGATTTTACTTCTTTAATATCTAGCACAAGAATCAGGACCTTTGTTTAATCAGATTTGCAGACGCTCACAAAGTGGGTATTCATATCAAATCCCTCATTCACCCATTCATTACAGTAGGAACTAACCTTGTAAACAGCTGGTGTATGGAAAAGGGCTAAAATTAACAGTGAAAAGTGTAGTATTGTCACATTTGGTAAACAACCACCCTCTCTCTGTGTAGATTATAGTCAATACCCCACTCCAAAATGATAATGCAGTTAGGTTTACCTAATACTTATCCCACCTCTAGAGCAATCTTCTACACATTAAAAAAGATGACACCTTAGAATCCTTCAAATTACATACATTTAATTTAGGACTGACCCGCTTTGCCCTTCATGAGAAGGAGAATATACAGCATGATGGTGGGTATTACAATGATGTAAATAGTTGTATGCCTTAAAGTACTTTGACACGCCACCCTACCATCAGATGGTGGTACCAGAGGTTATTCTGTATTGCACTTTTCTACTTTAATATATTAACTTAGCATCATCCTGAGATAAATTGTAACCTATATGCTCATGATCTGCATTCTTCTACAGAGACACTCACTCACAGCTAATTGAATCAGTGAATGGTCTGCAACAGTAGACTCTTTCTAGTCTTATTTAATGTGTAAAACTTTAAACTAAAGCCAGTGGCAATAAATAAATATAGTAAAAAATGCTAAACTGTTATTTGCAGTGCTACCTTGTGAATATTAGATAGTTTGCATATCTTTTATGATGAGATGTAGTCTATGTTGTTTCACTCATGTTGTTGTTTTTCTTTCGGCTTTTCCTGGTTAGGGGGTCGCCACAACGGAACTCTGGTCTGCTAATGACTGGCAGTCGATTTTTATGGTGCCGAGGTGCCAGCCCGATGCCCAACCTTCAACGAAGGTACTCCCATTCACGCATGTCTTTCGAATGTCACTCGACAACGGGGAGGACAAGCAGACTCCACACAGAAGGTGCTCCAGCCTATGTTGTTTCACTCATATACTGTAAATACCAAAACTGACCAAGAGCATTGCCTAACAAAGTCTTTGCTCAAGAATCATGGATGGACCCTAAATATAATGGGGAAAAGACTCAATCATGGATAAACTCCCAAAATAATGGTGGGGGCAAAGGCCCGAAATTAGGGATAGATTTTAAATATTACTGATTTGTACATATACATGGTTTCACTTTGAAACCTCGAGATACTGAAATGTGGAATTCGAATTTCAGTAGCTCAAGTCAATAAGCTCGGAAATGCAGAAGATTGGATGTACAAAATGCCAACATTTAGAAAACTGAGTGTTCAAAACATCGAAAAGACGTGTTACCCGTTTTTTTTTTCCCGCTTTTATCCTGTCACCATTCGCATACCCATAGTGGATTGGAAGTGCAGCCTTCCCAACTGGCATTCATCTGTGTCAAATAGAAATATTAGAACAGTACAGAAGAACATCATACCAATTCACGACTACAGTGTAACTAAACACACTCACGTTTTCATCACTCTGGAGAAAGCTTTTAGGAATCCAGAACTTGAGTATGCACCTTTATTTTTCAAAATGTGGTCAAACTGGCTATGTCTTCTAATAACATGTCTTCTTTAAGGCAGTGGCAGGCAGCCACTTGCCATGTGAACCCCCAGCTTTTCCACTCTATCCTGCTCTCTAGCAAGAGCTGACATAAGCACACACAAGTCAGTAGCTCTGGCATCTAACAAACATTTTAATCTATGGTGCCACGCTTCCACAGACTTTTGCGTTTGGGGCTGAAACAATGCATTAAGCTCATACACATTCCAAAAACTGATGGGAAATAAAGGTGGAATTCTGCAATACATAGTCGTCCTTGTACTGAATTTACGGAGCTTTCTTAGAACGTATCAATCTGAGAAATATTTAATTAAATCCCTTCCTTCTGATGGAAAAGAGTCCCGTAGTAAACTGAATGCTGTTACAACCTCTTCCTCAAGTAAAAATGCCAGAGCCACTAAATACTTCACTGCTATCTGAAAGTTAATATCAGTATTGTACAATGAAGCTAAGCCTAACTGCTGGACCTTCTGCCAGATGTTCTGGCCAAAGTGAAACAAGCATCCCTTTGATATACCCCCATTAATGTTAGCTGTGATACTTTCACCGGCCACTATTTCAAAGTCACACAGCACATATTTCAAACTCATTTCAAAGCCATGTTCTGGCATTAGCTGAAATAGACAGTGCCACAAATAATTGTCCGCCTTAAGAGATTTCTTGCTCATTAAACAGTCGAGAAGCTGAACAGACTTACTATAACCCCCTTAGTTCACAAGGCCATGAATACTGTATAATTGATGGCAGATGACACCTTTATAGAAGAAGGAGCTGTCTGTAAGCCAGATAGTGGCCCTGCTAAGATCGTACAGATTGTTTACAGTTGTCAATACAAGAACAATATTGTCAGTAGTAACATCTACCACTGTCTTCTATAAACACACCATTTTTATGGGAAATAAGTTCACATTAATATATTGTAACTGCATAGTAGGATTGGATGGTAATCTACTGCCTTTATGGTGTACCCTGCCTACTTAGATTCATAGATTAGTACTAAGCTAACTGCCCATGCGAGCCATTTTAAGTCTAGCCAGTTATCCCTTGTAAGACTCAAACCCTGCACCCTGTGTTTGTAAGGCAAACACTTTATCCATTAGGCCACCCTCCCACCCTTGTAACAATGCTTTCCGGTTCAGTAAACTTGGAACAACATCAGTAGAAGTGGAAGGTAGAGCATCATCAACCAACAGACAAGGGATATCTTGTGAAGTCTTCGTCCTATGCTTTAACTCAGAACACAATTTGTATTTCTCAGTTTCACTGAGATCGCCAGAATGGTTATGCTCTACTGACTTTAAAAGTTCCTCCCCAGTTGAACAAGTTTCCCCTGACAACCCTACCTTTGCAATGTTGTACTGCTTTCCATTTACAGCACCAATACTTGTTGCTCTTCAATGCTCATTCTAAATTTAAAACATAGCCCTCCAGCAATAGCACTAGTTTTCTTTTTTGAGACACACTAGTTTCATAAATTACTCCTTTAATTCCTGGTGCAAGATATTTTTAATTGGCCATATTGAGTGTAGAAAAAAGTTTTGATGTGCCTTGCCCAAGAAGAGAACCACAGCTCGAACAGGAATATAATATAAAAATAATTTATTATCCAAAGATCACACAGAGCTCCACAATACAAATCTGGTTTAGTGCTTTCATCTGCAACAGGCAGACTTCCTCAGAACCAATTAAACACACGCATACTTTGTAATTTAAAAACTTTTTGGCGCCAACTTATACTGATCTTCTTAAAGTGCTATACACATTTAGCACTACATAATAATAAGATAATGCATCTTCCAGCAACAAAGTTAAAATGACATCCATATGGATACCTATTCTCTACACTAGATGTACCAAGGGTGAAAATGCAAATGTGTATAATAATTTAAATATATAACTAATTTGTACATAAATAACTATGTTAAAAACAGATGTGCATATATTGAATATCATATATTATACCATGCGAACATCTCAAACCCGACAAACGTGCATGCTGATTGGCTAATCCAACCAGCGTGCACATAGTAAATCCTACAAGAAACAACGCAAAAAGTCAGGTCGCTAAATATCATGCGGCGACAGCAAATAAACAGTAAAGTAAAGTAAATCTAATACCCAAAACACACAACAATTTAACGAAAACACAGAAAACTAACCAATTTCCTTACTACACTCCTCATTCCCTCACCTCGAACACTAAAAAAATAAAAAGTCATGCAGTCGCAAATACATCACACACACACTACATAACCACCACTTATAACACAATAAAACCAAGCATTCTCATAAAACCATTCACTTACCTATATTCCCTACAATACCTATACGCAGACAACTCCAAAAATGTACATACTAAAAACACACCACACATCCCTCGCAAAGTCAAAAACACACACCATACCGAACGTCCACATCAACATACATCTAATAAAAGTGCATACAACACCACCATCTAGTGACCAAATAGTAAAAGTACATATTTTAAAAAAATTAATACAAATTAAAACTATACCACATTTCAACATACCTATAACTACTAAAACATAACTACACGTTATAAACTTCTACACTGCTTAAACTATATTATACCAAGCACCACCTAGCCCTTTCCTAACATTTCCTGAAAAACTAAAAAATAACATGTATTTATATTAAAACAGAAATAAACAATAAACACAAACTGAAAGTGTGGACTATTTTATCTCACAAAAAGTGGAAGAATACAAAAAAAAGCAAAAAAAACATAAATAACAACAATACAAACATAATACAAAACAAACTAACACCATGGTATAATAGCAATAACCCACTTCTGGGTGTGGGTTATGCTGGATTTACCACGGTTGTCTTTATTTGGTCCTCGGGCTTAGCCTCGGGACCAAACCACGCCAACCGTGGGTAAATCCAGCATTACCCACACCCAGGCGTGGGTTATTGCTGTAAGATAAATATATATAATAGATAAAATACATGGATAAATATATAATATACATGCCAAAACGATGTGTGGATAAAAATGAAAAATAAATATATAATAAAAACACTATCAACCTCAAGAGCGGCTGTAACAGATGCCTAACATGATTATATCTATTGTGTAAAGTGCTAGTGCCATATAACTAAATAAACAAATAGGTTCAGTGATATAATCTAATCTAATGAGAATGTATATGGCTAGAGCATAAGATAAAATGTTCTAATCTAATAATAAAAAAGGTTTTATACTAATGTGATCATTAAGTCCTGGGTTGGTGGTGGCATCACATAAGATTTGCCACTTACTCTCCAACATTGCTAGATAAATTTTCCAATTACCACCCTTAACTAACACATCAGTGTGATCTATAATAAAAAATGTAAATGAATGTGTAGGGCCTCTCTCCATAATATGTTTGCTCAAGGCGTTGTTTGTATCCTTCTGTTTGATCTTATACAAATGCTCGTAAATTCTAGTTTTAAACTTCCTCTCCGTCTTTCCAATGTAGTATGCCGAACAAGATGTACAAGTGGCTAAATATACCACTCTCATTGTATTACAATTCCCATTTTTACTATATATATATATATATATATACGTTCTAGTCCTATTATTTAATCTCATCATTTTCTTCTCATTGATGTATTTGCATTGGGTGCAAGAACCACAACGCGTGGTGCCTTTGTTGGTGTTCGAGGACATATTCTTCCCTTTATTCTGTTCTAACAAATTTTTCAAATTTGCTGATGTTTTAAAAACAGATTTGGGATAATTCCCTATGACACCACTGATGTTATCAGAAGTAGTTAAAATTTCCCAATGCCTGTTTAAAATTTCTTTAACTAAATTTGTATACGGATTAAATCTAATAACACAAACATTTGTACCCTTATATAAGTCGTTTTTATTTGAAGGTGTGAAGAACTTCCCTAACAGAGGTGGATATTTATTATCCCATTCACTTTTGACATAGTTTAAAGTTTGTACTAACATAGCCTCCTAGATGTCATTCGTGTAGCACGTATGCGCTTCCCTTTAAAAACGTTTTTGAAAATGTGCGGGGGGTGATTACTTCCATAATCCAAATAATCATTAGAAAAGGTCTCCTTTCTATATATTTTTGAATTGAATCCTTGACCATCACTACCTACCCAAGTATCCAAATATGGAATACCATCATGTTCGACTCTATAAGTAAATTTTAGGAAGTCAGTTGTATTATTTATATATTCAATGAATTTTACAATTTCATTCGCTGGTCCTTTCCACAATATAAATAAATCGTCCAGGTATCTGGTGTATAATACCATATACTTGTAAAATTCACTAGTAAAAACATATTCTGTCTCCCATTCAAGCATAACGAGGTTTGCGAAAACAGGAGCGCAGGAAGCGCCCATCGCAACCCCTCTACTCTGTTTAAGTAATTCTCCTTGAAATTGGATGTAATTGTGGTCTAAAACTAACCCCATCATGTCCACTATTAGACAAATCCTATCCCAGCTAAGATCAGAATATTTACGCAAGCTATTGCAAAAAAAGTCTAAAACTACTGCCTTAGGAATGCAAGAAAAGAGATCCACCACATCCACCGTGAGGAAAATTAGGTTGTTATCCCATAAATCAGGGGTTACTTTCCCAAGAAAATTCCAGGAATCCTTAGTTAGGTGTGTTATTTTTTGATAAAGATGTTTAGTCCAATAATCTATAGTAACACCAATATTAAATGTCTTCGAATGAGAACCAGAAATAATTGGTCTAAAAGGAGGTTTCTCTAAACTCTTGTGAATATTAGCCATTGTAGGAAATTCAACCCTTATAAATTGATATATTTCATTAGTTATATGGTTGTCCAGTAAATATTCCTCAATGGCTAAATCAATCCTTTTGTATCCTATGTTCACTTGGTTCAAGGAAATTTCTTCATAATTCTCTGACTGATGTAAAATATTATAGATTTCTATATTATAATCATGGGTGTTAAAAATAACTAATCCTCCTCCTTTGTCTGGTTTCATAATTCTGATGGACTTATTCAACAGAATTTCGTCCAGACATCATCTCTCTCCTGCAGTTAAATTATCCTTAGCTAGATTAACATAGTCTTGGTGATTTTTTATATTGTTGTATAAGTAATACAAATCCTTGCACACTAATTTTTCATATTGTCCTACCAGCGGATGGTGAACTGGAACATATGCACTTTTCTTAGTAAGCTTCTTGTTATTTACCAACTTCGAGCTACTGTCCCCATTTTCATTAAATTGGATGGCCAAATTCATTCGACGACTGAACAATTTGATTTCCTTAATAGTATCCACAATGTTGAACCTTCCAACAGGTATAAATTTCATACCTTTGCTAAACAAAGAACAAAAATCATGATTGATCTCAACCTGAGTGTAGTTATACACATTGAAACCCTTGTATGTATGTACTTCTGGAACCTTTCTGTTCGTATGTAAGGTGCCTTCAATATTATCAACCTGTAAGCATACTGCAACATCTTCAGTGGTAGAATTCAGTGTATTGAACTCAGGTCTTGATCTACATTTTCCAAAATGTAATACCTCCTTCTGTATTGCTTGGGGGCTGGAAAGAATCTGCCCCCTTGAAAATTTGTGCCATTCTCTAATCTACCTATCCTGTCTCTGTCATGCTGCACATAATCTGGAATGGAATATTTACTGGACAACCGTATAACTAATGAAATATATCAATTTATAAGGGTTGAATTTCCTACAATGGCTAATATTATAGGTATCCCCAAGATTCACAAGAGTTTAGAGAAACCTCCTTTTAGATGAATTATTTCTGGTTCTCATTCGAAGACATTTAATATTGTTCGAAGACATTTAATATTGGTGTTACTATAGATTATTGGACTAAACATGTTTATCAAAAATAACACACCTAACTAAGGATTCCTGGAATTTTCTTGGGAAATTAACCCCTGATTTATGGGATAATGACCTAATTTTCCTCACGGTGGATGTGGTGGATCTCTTTTCTTGCATTCCTAAGGCAGTAGGTTTAGACTTTTTTTGCAATAGCTTGCGTAAATATTCTGATCTTAGCTGGGATAGGATTTGTCTAATAGTGGACATGATGGGGTTAGTTTTAGACCACAATTACCTCAAATTTCAAGGAGAATTATTTAAACAGAGTAGAGGGGTTGCGATGGGCGCTTCCTGCGCTCCTGTTTTCGCAAACCTCGTTATGCTTGAATGGGAGACAGAATATGTTTTTACTAGTGAATTTTATGAGTATATGGTATTATACACCAGATACCTGGACGATTTATTTATATTGTGGAAAGGACCAGCGAATGAAATTGTAAAATTCATTGAATATATAAATAATACAACTGACTTCCTAAAATTTACTTATAGAGTCGAACATGATGGTATTCCATATTTGGAAGGTAGTGATGGTCAAGGATTCAATTCAAAAATATATAAAAAGGAGACCTTTTCTAATGATTATTTGGATTATGGAAGTAATCACCATTGCGTTTTCAAAAAGTTTTTTTAAAGGGCAGTGCATACATGCTGCACAAATGACATCTAGGAGGGATATAATGGAAATTTAACTTGACACTATATATCATATGTTCCTGAACCGAGGATATCCTAAGGCTATGTTAACACAAACTTTAAACTGTGTCAAAAGTGAATGGGATAATAAATATCCACCTCTGTTAGGGAAGTTCTTCACACCTTCAAATAAAAGTACAAATGTTTGTGTTATTAGATTTAACAAATTTAGTTAAAGAAATTTTAAACAGGCATTGGTACCATCAGTGGTGTCATAATTATCCCAAATGTGTTTAATTTGAAAAATTTGTTAGAACAGAATAAAGGGAAGAATATGTCCTTGAACACCAACAAAGGCACCACGCGTTGTGGTTCTTGCACCCAATGCAAATACATCAATGAGAAGAAAATGATGAGATTAAATAATAGGACTAGAACTTATATATATAGTAAAAATGGGAATTGTAATACAATGAGAGTGGTATATTTAGCCACTTGTACATCTTGTTTGGCATACTACATTGAGGAAGTTTAAAACTAGAATTCTGAGCATTCTATTATGGAGAGAGGCCCCACATTCATTTACATTGAGTAAGTGGCAAATCTTATGTGATGCCACCACCAACCCAGGACTTAATGATCACATTAGTATAAAACCTTTTATTATTAGATTAGAACATTTTATCTTATGCTCTATCCATATACATTCTCATTAGATTAGATTATATCACTGAACCTATTTGTTTATTTAGTTATATGGCACTAGCACTTTACACAATAGATAATGCCTCCTGTTTTCGCAAACCTCGTTATGCTTGAATGGGAGACAGAATATGTTTTTACTAGTGAATTTTATGAGTATATGGTATTATACACCAGATACCTGGACGATTTATTTATATTGTGGAAAGGACCAGCGAATGAAATTGTAAAATTCATTGAATATATAAATAATACAACTGACTTCCTAAAATTTACTTATAGAGTCGAACATGATGGTATTCCATATTTGGATACTTGGGTAGGTAGTGATGGTCAAGGATTCAATTCAAAAATATATAGAAAGGAGACCTTTTCTAATGATTATTTGGATTATGGAAGTAATCACCCCCCGCACGTTTTCAAAAACGTTTTTAAAGGGCAGTGCATACATGCTGCACAAATGACATCTAGGAGGGATATAATGGAAATTTAACTTGACACTATATATCATATGTTCCTGAACCGAGGATATCCCAAGGCTATGTTAGTACAAACTTTAAACTATGTCAAAAGTGAATGGGATAATAAATATCCACCTCTGTTAGGGAAGTTCTTCACACCTTCAAATAAAAACGACTTATATAAGGGTACAAATGTTTGTGTTATTAGATTTAATCCGTACACAAATTTAGTTAAAGAAATTTTAAACCGGCATTGGGAATTTTTAACTACTTCTGATAATATCAGTGGTGTCATAGGGAATTATCCCAAATGTGTTTTTAAAACATCAGCAAATTTGAAAAATTTGTTGGAACAGAATAAAGGGAAGAATATGTCCTTGAATACCAACAAAGGCACCACGCGTTGTGGTTCTTGCTCCCAATGCAAATACATTAATGAGAAGAAAATGATGAGATTAAATAATAGGACTAGAACGTATATATATAGCATAAATGGGAATTGTAATACAATGAGAGTGGTATATTTAGCCACTTGTACATCTTGTTCGGCATACTATATTGGAAGGACGGAGAGGAAGTTTAAAACTAGAATTTACGAGCATTTGTATAAGATCAAACAGAAGGATATAAAGAACGCCTTGAGCAAACATATTATGGAGAGAGGCCCTACACATTCATTTACATTTTTTATTATAGATCATACTGATGTGTTAGTTAAGGGTGGTAATTGGAAAATTTATTTAGCAATGTTGGAGAGTAAGTGGCAAATCTTATGTCATGCCACCACCAACCCAGGACTTAATGATCACATCAGTATAAAACCTTTTTTGTTATTAGATTAGAACATATCAACTTATGCTCTATCCATACACATTCTCATTAGACTAGATTATATTACTGTACCTATTTGTTTATTTAGTTATATGGCACTAGCACTTTATACAATTGATACAATCATGTTTGGCATCTGTTATAGCCGCTCTTGAGGTTGATCGTGTTTTTATTATTATATAATCATTTTTCATTATTATCCATATATCACTATGGCATGTACATTATATATTTATCCATGTATTTTATCTATTATATATATTTATTTTATATGATATTTAATATATGCATATCTGTTTTTAACATAGTTATTTATGTACAAATTAGTTATATATTTAAATTATTACACACGTTTGTATTTTCACCCTTGGTACATCTGGTGTAGAGAATAGGTATCCATATGGATGTCATTTTAACTTTGTTGCTGGAAGATGCATTATCTTATTATTATGTAGGGCTAAATGTGTATAGCACTTTAAGAAGATCAGTAAAAGTTGGCGCCAAAAAGTTTTTAAATTAGAAAGTATGCGTGTGTTTAATTGGTTCTGAGGAAGTCTGCCTGTTGCAGATGAAAGCGCTAAACCAAATTTGTATTGTGGAGCTCTGTGAGATCTTTGGATAATAAATTATTTTTATATTATATTCCTGTTCGAGCTGTGGTTCTCTTCTTGGGCAAGGCACATCGGTACTTTGTTCTTCAGTTTTGCTACAGTAGGAGTTGATCATATTGAATGTAGTACTGTGTACATCCTGTTACCGATAAGACAGCGTACTTATTAGCGGAAGCCAAGGCAGGTAGGTAATTCACTATAATGTACTGCGGTCTTCTGAAATTTCAACCTTCTGCATTTCCGAGCTTGTGGTCTTGAGATACTGAAATTCAACATTTCAGTATCACAGCAAGAGGTTCTTTGGTTCGATTCTCAGCTGGGATGCCTTCTGTGCGGAGTTTGCATGTCCTCCTTGTGGTCGCGTGAGTTTCCTCCGGGTGCTCCAGTTTCCTTCCACATCCCAAAGACATGCTGTAGGTGGATTGGACACTCTAAATTGGCCCTAGGTGTGAGTGAATGCATGTGTGTGCCTTCTGTGGAAGGTTGGGTGCCGGGCTGGCAACTCGACAGTGTAAAACTCCACTGCCAATCATGAACGGACAGGTGATCTGCTGTGACGACCCCTAACCGGGAAAAGTCGAAAGAAGAAGTATCTCAAGGTTTCAGAGTGAAACCATATTCATATATATATATATATATATATATATATATATATATATATATATATATATATATGGGCCTACTTTAGGGCAACAAATGTACCTTTCACCGAAACTCAAAACTACAAAATCTCGGATCACTGACACAGTGTTACAGGGTAAAAACCACTTGGCCACCAGGGTCAGCTTTGCCCTTTTCCCCAGTGTAGTGCGATCTCGGAGTTGGTATATTTAGTTGGTGAAGTGTGGTGGATGCACCCCCACCCCCCACTTGCTTGTGTTTAAATTTGTTCCTTGTAGTTTCTTTTCTCCTGGTGGCCAAGTGGCTCCTCACTGTGTTGATCCGAGGCTTCATAGAAATAGACTTTCGTTGAATTTGGCTTGCAGTTTTGAGTTTTGGTAAACGCTAAATTTGTTGATCTAAAGTGGAACCATATGTGTGTGTGTGTATGTGTGTGTGTGTGTGTGTGTGTGTGTGTGTGCGTGCGCGTGTGCATATATAGATATAAAAATATATGTGTGTGTGTGTGTGTGTATATATATATATATATATATATATATATATATATATATATATATATATATATATATATACACACACACACACATACATATGCTCACACATATGCATACATACATACATATTGGTACAATGCCCGGATTTGTTGTAGTATGCATTTTATGAAAGATATTAGGTCTGAAACTCAAATGTCTTATTATTTGTGACTGCAGTCCTCAGCAGTTTGGCAGAAACCATTTAATTTTAGGAGTATACATCAAGAACAATGTGCCAGTAATCAAGGAGCCTGAATCCTCACCACTGACACCAGTGAGAAATGTTCACTTGGAGCCAAGATAGGTACACACAGTGTTTCCAGATGCAGCTGTCCGCACCAAACATAATTTCCCTTATGAGCACAGAGGGAACATTCTCAGTCCAGGGTCTGGATTTCCTTCTCTCTCTCTTTCTCTCCAGGCCCCCAGTAAGGCTCCCCACTGGTGCAGCTATAGAGTTGAGTCCTCAGCCGTGTGTCCCAAGCAAAGTCATCCACCACTCTGTGTTCCTGCTCCAAGTATTTGACACACGCACCCTTTGAGATTTGATTTTCACACAGACACACACACCTGCGAAAGGCTTGCACAAATGTACTAGCTATGCCCCTCTGCCTAGACTGTAAGGTAGGTACTACCACCAGGACACTCAAAGCCAGCTACTCTAAGGCTGTTACAAGGATACTGAAATATACTGAGTGAAATTACTACTAACACCAATGGTAGTGTTTGACAAATGCAGTAAGGTTTCAGGAGTGGCCACAGTGTCACTAAATAAATGTAAGTACTTTCAGAGGTTAAAGTATTGTCTAAAGGACTAGCCTCAGTGAAAAGTTTAAATATATTTAATGATAAATAGTAAAAGAACATGAAAATACTAAATATCTATTTACAGTAAACACCAGAGTGTCAGACACAGGAAATATTAAAATAACACAAATTAAATCATTCACACAGGTAGAGAAAAACAGTACTTAACCAATCTCACTATATTTTCCTGACTGATGTAAAGAATTACTTTTCCCTACTTACTTACTAAAGCAAGGCAAGATACAGTAGGTGAGTGATCCTTGTATGTTAGGTTACAAAAACAGACTGCTCTGAGACTTCAGTCTCATCTAACATTAAAACATAATTTTTGTGCTGGATTACAGAATGACATCACATACATCTGGTCATCTGAACTGGGTTCCTATACTACTCCTTTTACTAGAAACTGAACCAGAATGTTGCACATACGTGCCATAATACACACACACACACACACACACACACACACACACACACACACACACACACACACACACACACAGCTTTGCTAAGATCTGTTGCAGCTTCTGGAAGTCATAAACGAGTTTCAAACTTCCACCCTTTTTGATTAGCAATTAGTTCACCCCCAAGGACAATATAGAAGGGAAGGCTTCCCAGTACAGTCTTTTTATGTCTGGCTGCATTGAGACCTGTGAGAGACAGTCTTTATGGCCTAAATTAATTTAATGTCAGGACATTTTTCAAAGTTATCTGGACTGAGATTAACCTCTTCTCTTCCATTATCCTCTGTTAAATAATTGCAATACAGTCTGACATACAGATGCATTTATTTTTCTGTCCGACATACAGATGCATTTCTTTTTCTGTCCAGCAGAACCCACTGTTGGTACATTTTTTAACTCGAGCAACTTTACAAATACATTTTCTATACAAGCACTTGTACAAATCAGTTTGATATACAAATGACATATTCTTTACAAAACTCCAGCTAGCTATGCTGGCATATATTACACATCCACTGTCCTACTTCTCCTGGCGTAGCTGGCAGTATCTCACATCATCACATCTCTCCCCCCTTAGAAGACTCAAGCTAGTTTCTCAAGCTCCCACAGACAAGCCAGCAGGTCTGACATGAAATTGGCACCTTTGTCAGTATTTCCTCTCAAGAAACCTACCCTCCTGAAAATCTCTAAAAATGCATTTGCCACCTTGTTTGCATCAATGGAGAACAGAGCCAATGCCTGAGGGTATCTAGTAGCATAATCTACTAACACCAGATATACTTCTTCCCAGTGGGACTTGGGGGTACTCAGAGGCCCCACAATATCCATAGCTACCCTTTGATTGGCTCTTCATTCACAGGCAAGGGCATCAAAGGAGCTTTGACCTTGTCTCTTGCCTTGCCTACTTCTGGCACTCCTCACAGGTCCTGCTGTACCCTGTTATATCCCTTTCAACCCCAGGCCAATAAAAGTTCTGCATAATACGACTCTTGGTCCACTTTATGGCCATATGACCTGTAAAAGGAATGTCATGGGCTATGGCTAGAAGTACCAGATGGTAGGCTCTAGGGACTACCAACTGCTGTATTACCTCACCCTCTAGCCTTCCCTCAGATATCCACTCTCTATACAGTAACTTTTTGTTCCAGTATACCGACTCCCCTTTTCCCTGAGGATCAGGTGCCTCCCTAGCTACCTCCCTCAAGCCTCATAGTGTAGGGTCTGAGAGCTGAGCCTCTCTCAACTCTATCTTTGTGACCCTTCCCAGCTCCCTTTCCACAGGAAGTATGGTATCCTGCGGCAGCAGTGTTTCACTATCAGCCTGGGTACTACCACTGAATCTCTGCCCTTGCAATCACTCTGGCCATGGAAACATCAGCTCCTACCAGCAGCTTCAGGATCACTGCTACAGGGTAGCTTACTCCATGAAATAGCCACCTCAACATTTCTGGCTTCAGGTGTGGGATCTGTCTGGGCTTCCCCAGGCTGCCAGCCCCACATGCCTTTCTCTAGGCCTGACTGCATGTAACTGCATGCACACAAGGTACTGCATTATCAAAATCATTCCCTATCAAGACATCTGCAGGGATATCCTCATACACACCTACTTGTTTGCTTCCTTTTCCAGCCTTTCAGTCAAGGTGAGTCCTGGTCAAAGACGTTTGGAATGGGGTCCCTCCTAAAATTCTGGAGTAGATTGCCCAAGCAAGTACTGCTCCTCTTTAACCACTGTAGGCTTCACAGTGGTTTTGTCATAGGCTGTCTCTCTGTCTTAGCAGTGGAGTCTTTTCAATCCACTAAGATAGGATATAAACTCTGGTGATAGTTTGGTACCCCTGTTGTTTCTAGACAACATACTACTGGCATACTGTTATTCCCACTTGCTGGCTCCCCCAACTTTTGTTCCCCCACCTTGCTTCAATGGACATCTATATGTTATGTGGCCTCACTGGTTACATTTAAAACATCTAAACCTTGATCCTGTCCGTGTACTTGAACTAGTGGCTTCCCTGTTACTGGTGGACTCTGATGGAGTGGTTTAGGCTGCCCACCATGGGTTCCCTCAAATCTGTGTGCTGCACTGAGTATCCCCTTCTTTTGCAGTGATGGCCTGCTTGCTAAGTAGAGATCCCCTTTTCTCCCCAGCTCATCTGCAGAGTTACACTCCTGGTCTGCCAACCAGATTCTCATGTCCTCAGGCAAAGTGCTAAGGGCTTGTTCCCCTCACCAAAAGATCTGCCAGCTCTTCAAAAGTGGTGACCTGACACCCAGTCAATGAAAATTCTTAACTCAGCAATATAATCACATACACTTCAACTGCCTTGCGTCTATGCTCATGAAACTTTTTTCTGTAAGCTTCAGGTGTTAACTTAAAACGTTTTACTAAACATTATTTTACTTTATCATAGTTTAAACAATCAATATCAGACAATTCAGAAACAGCAGTTACAGCTTTACCATGGAATAAGGGGTCAGGAACCATATCCAGAGCCCTTGGTCATCATTATACTGTTTGCATACTGTTTCAAGCATATGAATAAAACTATCAAAATTATCACTCTGTAAACTGTGGAAGAAATTTACTTACCTTTATTACTTCTGGGTGTGGTTTTCCTTTCCCCATCACCTCCATGACTCTGACGAAAAGTCAGCATCTCCCTTTCATGTTGGCATTGTTTCTCATTTTCTTCAGCTTCCAAACACCACATTTTCTCTATTGATTCTAATTCCATATGTTGTGCCTGCCTCAGTCTCTCTGCTGATACTAATTCAAAACATTTGGCCACCAATTCAAGTCTCTTTAACTCCAGATGGATTTTTAAGTCCTCTGAGGAAAAGTTGAACTGTCCTGTTTCTGAGGGCTGCAAATTCCTGTCACCAGACTGGTTATCCTCCTGGTGGTTGCTGGTCTGAGCTGCGATGAAAGCTGAAATAATTTCCTCTTTAGTCAGGGTGGCATGCACCAGTCTTTTGGCTTCACACACGTTGGCTAACTGGTCCTTTGTCAGCTTGCCATAATCATCTGCAGACATCTTTGCCTGTTTTTCTTGACTAAACTAAACTAACAAAAAATAAATAAATATAACTGTTGTGAAAATGAAACTCTGTTTACTTTGTGGCTTCTGGGAGTACACACACCTTTACTGACAATTACCTACAGGCTACAGAAGTTCAATTAATATCCCACCACTGCCACCAATATGTGACGTCCCCCTCTGAGCCAGTAATCAAGGAGCCTGAATCCTCACCATGACACCAGTGAGGGACGTTTACTTGGAACAAAGATTGGTACACACAGTATTTCCAGATACAGCTCAATGCACCAAGCACAATTTCCCGTAAGAGCACACAGGTAACATACTCAGTCTGGAGTCTGGGTTTCCCTCTCTGTCTCTCTAGGCCCACAATATGACTTCCCACTGGCAGAGCTGTAGAACTGAGTCCTCAGCTGACTGTCCCAGGACAAGTCGTCTGCCACTCTCTTTGTGAAACCAGTGCTGTGCATCCCTGCTCCAAGTAACTGACACATACACTCTTTGAGATATGATTTTCACACACACACACACACACACACACACACACACACACACACACACACCTGGAAAGGCTGGCACAGGTTTAGTAGCTATGCCCCTCTGCCCAGACTATAAGGTAGATACTGCCACCAGAATATTCTAAAGGCAGCTACTCTAAGGTTCTTACAAGGGTGTCCGGTTATACTGAGTGAAATTACTACTAATACCAATGATAGTGTTTGATCAATGCAGTAAGGCTTTCAGGAGTGGCCACAGTGTCACCAAATAAATGTAAGTACTGTTAAAGGTTAAAATATTCTCTAAAGGAGCAGCCACAATGAAAAGTTTAAATATATTTAATAGCAAATAGTAAAAGAACATGAAAATACTAAATATCTATTTACAATATACACCATAGTTTCAGCCACAGGAAATATTAAAATAACACAGATGAATAGATTCACACAGATACAGAAAAACAGTATATCTGATGTTGTCAGTCTTTACTTAATCCTTGACTGTGGGTTCAGTTCCGAATCTTGGAACCGACTCAGCCATTACTCCAGTTCGCACCTTTCAAAAACTCTCAAACTTAGCTCAACCCAGAATGTTCCTGTCAGGATTATCTTAGATGTTGTTTGCCACTTCGTGTCAGATGCGTTCCTCTCCTGTCAACTCTCGAGCTAGCAATTTCTTCAGTTTGTGAGTCTTATTTACCGTTTTTGCATTTTTCTTCTCATATTTATTTCTTTAGATCCTTGGTTGTTATCCAGCTCCTCCTCTTTACTTAACTGCTTTGTGTCCCTTTTTCTGGTATACCATCATTGGTAGCCTCCCTTACCATTCCTCTATTGATTTGGTAATCTTCTGCATCATTCCTGGTACTTTCTCCCTTTCCTTTCCATTTCCTTTACCATTATGGTAATGCTTTGATGATATTGTTGGTGCACCTAGCAAAAAAAAAACCAAAACTATATATATATATATATATATATATATATATATAGTTCCCCTTCAGAAGCCTGAGTGATCATAAGCTCAAAATTCATAAGCCTGAGACCAAAAGCCTGAAAACACACAAAATACACATACTGACTTTAATGTGGCTTCGCTATTCTTAGCGCTGTGGTGGAAAGTTATGGGTTGGGTTCAGGTAAATGTGCGATTGTTTTTACGTTAGGGTTAGGGAGCAGTTTAGGCGTGTGTGCTATAGTGACAGACTTTAGGGTTGGGGCGGTTTAAGTGAGTTAGGGTTAGGGCGCAGGTCAGGTGAGTGTGCGATAGTGATGGACCTTAGGGTTAGGGTTTGGGTTAAGGTGAGTGGGTAGATAGTAGTGTCTTTGTACTGGCTTATTAGTATTATTTGTATTCTGTGTTTTTTCAGGCTTTTGAGTTTTTAGACTTTTGGTTTCAGGCTTATGAATTTCAAGCTTATGATCATTCAGGCTTCTGAAGGGGAACCATATATATATATATATATATATATATATATATATATATAAAATCTGTTTTCTCTTATTCCCTTATAGTGTGTGTGTGTGTGTGTGTGTGTGTGTGTGTTTCTTAACGTGGCTAAAAAGTCTAAAGGTGCTTTTGGCTTCAATAGATGCCACAAGTGCGACCAAAAACTAACAAATTCTGATGATCATGACGTGTGTGTACTGCTTGGGCCCGGAGCATCCGTAGGAAAACTATTCCGTCTGTCATGGATTTAGCCACCAGGCCCTTGTAGAAAAAAAGAGTAAGTTGATTCTCAAGGGTTTGATAAAATCTAGCTTTGACGAGGCTATATCTGTGACTTGTAAAATGGATACAAGTTCCCCTTCCTTCTCCTCTTTCATTAGGCACGTGGGGTCAAAAAAGAGAAGCCAATCAGTTCCTTCAATTTCCTCGGAACCGCCAGTTAAAAAAGTGAATTCTTCTATGATTCCCACAGCTTTCACGGAACTGTTAGGAAAGAAACTGTCTTCAGTGGTGCCATCTGTGTTGATTTCTGCACCAACTGTGGCGCCTGCTTTTCCTTGGCTCAGACCACTTCACCCTCCTCCATTCCACCAGTGTTGGAACTGAAGGAGTTTTCTTTCAAGGATTTACCTTGAACTAGATACTCTCCAAGAATTGATCCTTTTGTGGACCGACCACCAAATCCCTTTTTGCATAGACGTCAGTCCCCGTTAGTCTGTTTGGTCCGCTCCACCAAGAGCCTCATGGAATCCAGTGATGTCCTTCTATTCACATGTTGCAGTATTCGTAACAGTAGGGAGTTGCTGCCTGTAGTGCTGCCTTCTGGCCAGTATACCAAAGTCTTTGCTTCAGGAGGGTATGTGTGATGTCCCTTGTCAGGGCCATAAACCGACGTAGGGTATAAAGGTGACATCTGCAAGCACACTTCTCAGAAGTTTCCTGCCGCATTGAACGCCGGACTCCTGTTTGCCAGTTCTGAAAGCTGATCGCATTTTCAGACGACTGTTACAAGTCTCCAGACCAGACGACCGTTTTCCTACTGATACAGATAAGTGCCCTATTGGGTTTTTTCCTTACCTTTGATTATTGTTAAGTCTTACATGTCCACTAGAAAGGGGAAGTGTGCTTGTGGGAGACAAATTCCTCACAAGGACGTACACGAGAAATGCGTTTTTTGCTTAGGCGAGGCCCACAACCATACGTCCTGCCCCATTTGCAAGTCCTTCAATCCAAAAACCCTTCATAGCCGTCTTGCTGCACTAAAATTGTATTTAGAAAATCAGAGACTCAGATGTCTTGCGCTCATGCTCGTCCGAAGAGCCACCGAGTAAGAAGGCCAAGAAAGTTAGGCCGGAATCTCACACTCCGCCTTAGGCGTCCGAGAAGGTTCTTGAGGCTGATGAAAGCCCGGCATCTTCCCAGACATCTGTTTCCAAGCCAGGCACGGGAAGCTCAATGGAAGCCAGGGTGGCGGAAACTTTTAGTATGTCTGCTGAGGCTATTCAGCCATAAGATCCTGATGGCAGAGGGGAACCACGTCTCAGTCCATTGGAGGGCCTTGCTCCTTCACTTCCACCCAGGCAGACGTCTGCTCCGATTCTCTCCCCAGCAGTTACTCCCTTAAAGAAAAAGCAAAAAGTTAAACACCCTGAAACCCAACCAGTTTTTGGATGAGAATTTTTTTCCTCAAAGTCTTTTTAAGGCTTTTCAGGCCTTACAGACACAGCAGGCATCTGTTTCATATGAATCCCAAATTGAGTCCCCAGAAGATTTCATCACACCAGAGGAGGAGGACTCCCATTACTCACTAGTCTCCAGGAGTAGAAATCACCTTTGGAGAGACAATTTCTCTCATGAGGGAACATTTTAAATAGCAGCCATCTGAAGTATCTGACACCATGAAAAGGTCATTCGACCTTTTACAGATGAAGCAATCTTCTCCGTCAGCAGTGGCCCCCTTGCTACCTGCCTTCCAGGATGCTTTCTTGGCTGCTTCTCAGTCCCCTGACTCTCATCCACCAGCTTCTAAGTGACCGGACTGATTCTACAAGGTCCCTCAGGATACCCAATACCTCTTTAGGAACCCACCAGCAGACCCAGCAGTTATTGCTGTCTCTGATGACAAGTCATCTATGCAACTACCATTGACTGCTCTTTAACCCACAGACAAAGACAGTAAATTCATGGACAGACTAGGGAAGAAAGTTTATACCTCCTCTACTCTGGCTATTAGAGCTCTCAATTACCAAACACATATGGCTATACATGTCCTGTATACTGTTATCAAGGCCTCCACATTACTATCTGAGGCACCAGATTCTCCCATAAAAGCACAAATTAATACCCTCCTCTCCACTGTATCCCAAGTACTTAGGCACTCAATAAAGTGCAGTTATAATGCTGTGGAAGCCTCATCTAAGTTTGCTGCATTTGGATCAGTCTTAAGACAATATTCTTGGGTGAGACTACAACCCCTACCCATGAATGTGCAAACAAAATTGTTGGATTCACCCCTAGATAATAAACCGCTGTTCGGACAAGCCTCAGCAGAACTCCTCAAATCCCTTCAAGAAAAGGGTAAGGAACTGAAAAATCTTGAACACCTACTGGTGTCTCCTATACCAAGATACCACAGGAATTATCCACAGAAAACTTCATTTGTCAGAAGGCAGTCCTCACATTCTGCTCCACAGTCTAAAGGACGCAGACAAACCAGGAAAAACTCTACTCCAAGATTTCCTACCAGTTCTTCCACTATGCCTTTTCGAGGCCAGTCTGACCACTCCATAGCGCCTCCTCTGTGACTACTCACCCTTGCACCAAAATACCCCACTTTACCTCCATCGCACCCTGTCCCTTCCCTCCTGGTGGGTAATCACATCAGAACAGTGGTACTCTCCATCATTCAGTCAGGCTGTTTCATGACTTGGTGGGTGCTACCACCCTTTCGTGGCATTTCTCAACCACCTGCAAGCCAAACCCACCTTTCCCCCTATAATTCAACAACTTCTAGATCAAGGTACCATAGAACAGGTACCATACCATCAAAGAAACTTAGGCTTTTACTCCAGAATGTTTCTGGCACCAAGGAAGGACGGCCCACAGAGGCCAATCATAGATTTATCCTTTTGAAACCACTTTCTCCAAGTTCCCAGTTTCAAAATGATTACCTTATCCCTGCTCTTACCACTCATTCCAACTCAGGCTTTCATAGTAGCCCTGGATTTAAAAGATGCCTACCTACACATACCTTTTCACCCAGATTACAGGAAATACCTCAGATTTGCAATAGGCTCTTGCCATTTGCAATTCTCTGCCTTGCCCTTTGGACTCTCTACTGCGCCTCTAGTGTTCACAAAGTGCATGGCCCCCATCATCACTCACTGCAGGACTCAGGGTATTTAGATATACCCATACCTGGACGACCTGCTCATTCTTCATCAAGACCACCCAGTCCTCCTAGATCATTTACAACAAGTAATCTCCACCCTATCTCGGTTAGGGTTCACCATAAACATTCACCTGATCCCCTCTCAACACCTGGTTTTCCTGGGGTGCAGGATCAGAACGGACAGAATGAAAGCCTTCATTCCAGATCAAGGAATTCAAGACCTTTGTTTATACTTCCAAAAACTCCTCTCCCACACTTCCTTGCCAGCTTGAGAAATCTTAAGAATTCTAGGCCACATGGCATCACTCATACCCATGTTGACTCTCAGTGCAATGCACTTGGCCCAACCCAAGACAGAAGGACAATATCAACATCAAAGAAATGAGGGCTTTACACTTGGCCCTACTAACCTTCAAATCAGCCCTTCAGTCAGAAACTCTGAAAGTAATTGCAAATAGTATGACGGTCCTGTGGTACATAAACAAGCAGGGGTGGACAAAGCCCTACCCCTCTGTGCAGCCTAGCAATCCAAATGTGGAACCTAGCAGTATCTGTCCACATTCATCTGGTAGCTGTTTATATCCCTTCAACAGAGAATGTCATAGCAGACTTCCAGAGCAGAACTTCAGCTCCAAGTCACGAATGAATGCTTCACAGGGAAGTATTTCTGGACACAATGGAGTATTCCACAAGCAGATCTTTTGCCTCTGCCCATAACAGACAGATGCCCAAATTCTGCACAAGGAATCTGCATCTACAAGCATGGAAAGTGGATGCCTTCTCCTTCTCTTGGGAGGGAATGTACCTCTATGCTTCCCCCCTTCACCTTAATTCAGAAGGTCCTTCTGAAAATGCAGGGGGACAACCCAAAAATCCTACTGGTGACCAACTTTTGGCCAAGACAGGTTTGGTTTCCCTTCCTACACTTACTAGCCAAGGGCAATCACCACATGTTACCTCACTGAATAGACCTGCTCACACAGGACAGGGGATCCCTACTATACCCTCAAGTGAACAATGTGAAATTAACCTTGTGTGTGATAGGGTTTTGATCCCCTACAGACACCTATACTCGGAGGACGTACTCAGTGTTCTGCAGGAGGCCAGAAAACCTAGTACCAGGAGAAACTATGTATCCAAATGGAACAGATTCTCCTACTGGTGTCAACAGAAAAATCAGGACCCTCTGACTACCTCTATACCTATGATGCTTTCCCATTTGTGTGAGCTACTTCACTCAGGACTAACATACTCATCAGTCAAAGTGCACTTATCTACCATCTCTGCCTGTCTGCCTATCTCCCCTCCTCTGGCTTCCAGACTGGAGGTCAAACTTTTCCTCAAGGGTTTCTTCACATCAGGCCTCCCAGGAAACCTATCCCTCCCCTTGGGACCTGAACTTTGTACTAGAAAAACTTACATTGCCACCCTTTGAACCAGCTCATGCAGTATCCTTGAAGCTATGCACACTGAAAACAGTTCTACTAGTGGCTCTTACATCCACCAGGAGGGTTTCGGAGATACAAGCTCTCATGGTTACCTCTCCCTACCTTATTTTCCACAAGGGCAGAGTTGCTTTCAGGACCAACCCTTCCTTCATGCCGAAGATGGTTAATGAACTTTCACTAAACCAGACAGTTAACCTACCGGTTTTCTACCCTCAACCACAAAATTCCTCAAAAAGGACTTTCCATTCCTTGGATCTCCACAGACAACTGAGGTATTACCTAGACAAAACCAAACCTATCAGAAAGTTGGATCAACTTTTCATCTCCTGCTACCTGAGAGCTCTAGGGAAGGCAGTCTCCAAGCAAACTATCTCTTCATGGATTTCTAAATCCATTACCTTATGCTACTCTTACCATGGGAAATCACTGCATGGTCAAGTCAAACCTCACTCCACCAGGGCAGCTTATTCCTCAGCTGCTTTTTTCAAAGGAATTGACTATGCTTCCATCCTGGAAGCTGCCACTTGGACTTCTCTCCATACCTTTACCAAACATTACAAACTGGACCTAGTCTCTAGAGCTAGGGCAGGGTTTGCCAGGTCTGTCTTCCAATGACTCATTGACCAGGGAACCCAATCCTCCACCCAGAACCATACCTAAAAGCTCTAGTATTCACCCTACTGTTATGAATACTGCAGCATGTGAATAGATGGACATAGAATAATTGTGTAAGAACTTACCATAACCTTAGATGTCCTTCTCTTCCATGTTACAGTATTCAGTCCCCCCCACCTACCCCTCTACCTTTACCAGCTTACATACCATGCTGACTTGTGGGGACATAACCCTTCTATCCCCCAGTTTCTCCGCTAAACACAAACTTTATACTACCCTAACTCTAGCCTACATGTAATTCTAAGGGCAGTTCATTCTGAGGAAGGTGCATGCAGACATCACCTTTATATAACCTACGTCAGTTTATGGCCCTGACAAGAGCCATCACATGTACCCTTCTGAAGCAGAGACTTTGGTATACTGGCCGGAAGGTGGTGCTGCAGGTAGCAACTCCCTACTGTTATGAATACTGCAACATGGAAGAGAAGGACATCTAAGGCTATGATAAGTTCTTACACAACTATTCTTTTTGAGGTTGGTGGACCAGCTCCTGGCGGCGAGGGAACTAGCTACTTCCTCGGTTTCTAGCAGTTCTGGCTCTGGAACATTTCGTATTTCTCACCTACCTGTTGTTCCTACTGTGACTCCATCTGATCCTTCGGAGTTTCCTGTTCCCACAGTCCCAGTGTTGACTGTATCGGTGCAGGTGAGAGTATTGTCTGTGATGCTGATAATTACCTGGAGCTCTTCAGTTCTATCAGAAGCAAAGTCCTCTTGGGGTCGAGGCTTCATTGTCTGGTCCAGGATTGTGGTTTGACGCCAATTTTTTTGGAGCCATCCATGCTTCTCGGGGCTTTGGCACACACAATTCCACTCCAGCTTCACGCTTAAGGGTGTTTCCCGCAGTGCGGGATGGAGCTACGGTTTTGAAGGAGTCTGCTTTGATTCCGGGCTGCCATTCTTCTATGGGGGACCTGCTTTTTGGGCCATGGAGAAGGCCTTGTCCACTGCAGACTCTCATTTGACTCCTCTTTTATTGGAACAACCACCTGGTCCTTCCCCTTACCCAGAGCTACCTCCAGCCTCTGACTTGGGACAGCAGGCACAGGAACCTAAGGATTTAACCGTGGTGGATATACCCTGTTCAGACACCTCCCCGGCCAGTCCCACTGAGGAGATACCCCAGAAGAGAAAATGCAAGAGGAAGCACTTGGACTACCCTTAAGAGTCTTTCACAGAAGATACTGACTTTGATGAAGGGGAAGGTTCCCCAAGGTCACCCCCAGAGGACGTGTTCTTTGGTGACATTTTAGCGATCCTTAAACAGAGGGGTGGCTGCACTTCCCAACAATCTTCCTCAGAGGAGTTAGTGTACCTAAAGGCTTTCCATGCCCGACCATCTACTACGTGGATTTCTATACCCACTGATGATCTTATTAAACTGATTGCTTAGCAGGCATGGAAGATTCCTGACTCTATCGAGCCAATCCCTAAGAGACTAGACCATATATTATCAGCTCCCATGGATCTCCAGCATTGGGCTAAAGGGGTGTCAGTAGATGCCATAGTGGTTGCGGCAGCCACCAAGAAGGAACTTGTTGATGAAAGTCCTACTCTCCATCCTCCTAACAAGGAGTGTAGGATGATGGATAGATTGGGGAAGTGTGTATACACTTCATCGACCTTCGCTCTTAGGTCCTTGAATTTCATGGCACATTTCAGCAGGCTTCAGAGAGATCTGATAAAGGAGCTATCAGATACTTTGACAGGAACCCTAGCGGAGGGAATTCAAGCAAAAGTAGCTCCCCAGCTGGCGACCCTTGATTCAGTTTGTAATTCGTCCATGAGGCTCATCGCACACACAGCTGAAGCCGATGACCCGGGCAGTGGGTTCCGGGGTAGCTATGAGACGACACACCTGGATGCACTTGTGTGACTTTGCAGAGCCATTTAAGTCATCTTTCATCCGTGCTGCTTTTGACGGGACATCCCTTTTTGGACACAAAGTTGAAGACACCCTTGCTAGATGTGAGAAAGATGAAAAGACACTTTCTGCTGTGGGTGTATGCTTTTCCATTCCCCAATGACCCTATATGAGGAAACAGAGGAGTGGAAGGTTATGGTTCAAAAAGTCCCAAGGACCTTTCCAGGACTCACATGGCCACTACTTCTCCTTGGGCAGAGGGAGGAGTTATAATGGATGACTTCATACCAGAGGCAGAGGTGGGCCGCAAAATCAGGTTGTTCAGGGATTCGTTCCATGGCAGTTCCTATTGGCACTCCTGAACGGAGGCCCTACTGCTGTCCTTTGAGGCAATCGGAGGACAACTATCCCTGCAACTACCTGCCTGGCTAACCATAACAGAAAATTGGGTGAAGAGGATTATGACTAGAGGTTACCATACTCACTTCTCCAACCAACCCAAGACATCCAAGAGAATCCAGGATGTTCCACCCAGTCACAGGGATGCAGCAGTAATAGAAATTCAAAATCTGCTCGACAAAAGAAGCAACAGATGTCACATCAAATTTGGATCACCAATTTATGCAAAAAAGATCTGAGTTGGTGGCTTTACTGGGCTGCCCCTTTGTCCCTCCACAGCCCCAAGCCATAGTGACCATGGACACATCCTGGATAGGGTGGGGGCATTATCTGGGAAAGACAGTCCAAGGCACTTGGTCCCAGTTGAAAGCCAATTTGCACATCAGTGTTCCAGAGGTGAAGGCAGTGCTCCTTCCATTGCAAGCATTCCAAGAAACCCTCCCCTCGGGAACAGTTGCGATCCAAGCAAACGTCAGTAGCTAGGCACTTAAACAAACAAGGGGGAACCAGTTCTCACCCTCTTTGTGAGTAAGCTCTCAGTATTTGGCAGTGGGCAATCTCAAACAACCGCTTTCTTGTTGCAACACATATTCTGGGGAGCTCCAGCGTGATTGTGGACAAGTTGAGCAGGGGTGTCCTGATGTCTCACGAGTGGTTTCTCAATCCTTTGGTGGAGGAAAGGATGATCCGTTGATGGGCCAGCCTTGCCGTGATCTCTTAGCATTTCCTCTGAACAACAAATGTAGCAGCTACTTCGCCCTGATCCTCCCTCCGGGGGACTCACCGAGGGGTGCTCTTCTCCATGATTGGGCCCCTGGTCTCCTGTATGCCTTTCCCTCAGTTCCACTTATATCCCAGTTTCTAAAGAAAGCCAACAGGTCGAAGAACAAGATAATTCTCATTGCTCCCTTCTGGCCTCGACAGATATGGTTTCTGTTTCTGTGGCCTCACCTAATTCAAGAACCGTGGACTCTGGACCAAGCTCCAGATCTATTTTCCCATTCAGAGGGACTCATTCACCCAAATCTTCACAATCTCAAGTTCACTCTGTGGCTTCTCCATTTCCAGTGATTGCCAGGCATACTAACCTTTCTACCACAGTCCAACAAATTGTTTTAGCCTCCCACAAACCTTCAACTAGATGTTTATACAGCAGCAAGTGGCAACATGTTTTGAAGTGGGCTTCAGACAGTAATCTCGACTCATATTCAGCAACAGTTCATAAGGTTTTGGAATTTTTAGCATCGCTTTTTGATGCAGGGGCGTCCTTCTTAACTATACAGGTTCATTTATCTTTAATTTCAAATTTTCACAATGGTCTAAATGACACAGCTCTAATATCGCAGAAACTGTGTAAATCTTTTCTGAAAGGAACCCTATTGCTGAAACTTCCATATACGGATCCATCTGCACCTTGAGACTTGAATCTGGTGCTACAATTCAAAATTAATTCCCCATTTGAAACGCCATAGTGACCACGGATGCATCCCGGATATGGTGGGAGGGGCATTATCTGGGAAAGACAGTCCAAGGCACTTAGTCCCAGTTGGAAGCCAATTTGCACGTCAGTGTTCTAGAGGTGAGGACAGTGCTCCTTCCATTGCAAGCATACCAAGAAACCCTCCCCTTGGGAATGATTGTGATCCAAGCAAACAACATGTCAGTAGTTAGGTACATAAACAAGGGGGACCAGATCTTACCCTCTTTGTTGAGAAGCTCTCAGGGTTTGGCAATGAGCCATCTCAAATGACTGCTTTCTGGTTGCAACACCTATTCCGGGAGCTGCAACATGATTATGGACAAGTTGAGCAGGAGTGTCCTGATGCCTCACGAGGAGTTTCTCAATCCTTTTGGTGGAGGAAAGGATGTTCCGTTGATGGGCCAGCCTTGCAGCAGTCTCTTAGCATCTCCTCTGAACAACAAATTCAGCAGCTACTTCGCCCTGATCCTGCCTCCGGGTGTGTCACCAAGAGATGCTCTTCTCCATGATTGAGCCCCCGGTCTCTTGTATTTCTTTCCCCCAGTTCCACTTATATCCCAGTTTCTAAAGAAAGCCAACAGGTCAAAGAGCAAGATAATTCTTATTGCTCCCTTCTGGCCTGGACAGATATGGTTTCCATTTCTGTGGCCTCACCTAATTCAAGACCCATGGATTCTGGGCCCAGCTCCAGATGTATTGTCCCATCTAGAGGGACTCATTCACCCGAATCTTCACAATCTCAAGTTCACTGCATGGCTTCTCCATTTCCAGTGATTGCCAGGCATACTAGCCTTTCTGCCACAGTCCAACAAAGTGTTTTAGCCTATCACAAACCTTCGACTAGATGTTTATACAGCAGCAAGTGGCAAAAGGTTTAGAACTGGGCTTCAGACAGTAATCGCGACCCATATTCAGCAACAGTTCATAAGGTTTTGGAATTTTTAGCATCACTTTTTGATGCAGGGTCATCCTCCTTAACTACACAGGTTCATCTATCTGCAATTTCAAATTTTCATAATGGTCTAAATGACACAGCTCTAATGTCGCACAAACTGTGTAAAGCTTTTCTGAAAGCAGCCCTGTTGCTGAGACCTCCATATAAGGATCCATCTGCACCTTGGGACTTGAATCTGGTGGTAAAATCCTTAATTAGTTCCCCATTTCAAATAAAAAGAGAGCGTGCAGGAGTGTAAAATCAAACCCACTGGTAACACAAAAACACTTCTGTAACTGACTCGAGCAGCCAGAAACACAAACCAGACCAAAGGTTCACTCAGCAATTTAATAGAAAACATGCGCAGCAAAATCTAAAATTCCACCAAACAGTTATTGTAATGGTACTTAAAATCAATGAGATAAAACTATCCATTGCATTAATGTCCCATGCAGTAATTAAGGTAAACGCTTTCGTATGATCTAATCACAGACTTTTTCAAAACCCTGGTGGAATTTTAGATTTTGTTTTTGTGTTACTAATTCCCCATTTCAGCCGCCCGCAAATTGTGATTTGAAGTATTTTTCCTGGAAAACTTCCTCTTTGGTTGCTATTACTTCTGCTAGCCGAATATCTGAGTTACAGGCCTTATCTTGCAAGCTTCCTTACAGGGTGTCTTTGCGAACAAATTCATCCTTTTTACCAAATGTAGGATCTGACACCAATATCAATTACACTATACACCTTCCCTTATTTTTTCTCAAATTTTCGAACAAAGACAAATATTGCTTGCATTTGTTAGATGTTCATAGTCAATTACGTTTTTACCTGCACAAAATAAAGGAATTCAGACAATCTGATCAGCTGTTTGTTTCATTCTCTTCTGCTACTCTGGGCAAATCAGTTTCTAAGGTTACTTTAGCTAAATGTCTCAAGGACTGCATAACCTTCACTTATAACAAAAGGAAATTGCAACTGCCAGGACTTGTAAAGGCACATTATATGAGAGCATTGTCTTCCATTCCTGAGCTTCTGTAGATGATATATGTGCAGCAGCTACTTTGGCATCTCCGCATACATTTGTTACTCATTACAAGCTGGATAAGGTCTCTAGGGGAGGAGCAGCCTTTGTTTCAATGGTGCTCAGAAATATTCTTCCGTGAGACCTCCCAAAATTTTGGTATCTAGAGACCGTGTCCCACAAAAAGAAAAACAGCAGCTCGGCAATGCTAAGACTCTTTATTAAAATGTAACACAAAACTTTCAAGTATACAATCCTTCTTCAGTGTGATACGAAATAGGATAAAAAACTTAATTGAATAGCAAGTTATCAAGATCACAAGACACATCCCAACCAACCAGAAACATCAATAAATCAATTACAGTTGAGAAAAATGTATTAATTTCATATATAACTGTTTCTATTTCAAAATAGGTTTAATACTAACCATTTTATTTATTCCAGGTGCATGGTCTGCCTGCATTCATAATATCCAAGTATATTTTTTTAATTCTAGTTTATTATCCATGTCACCTTTCCTTAAATTTTTAGAAAGTACATCAATCCCTCTAAATACAAATTCATCCCGACTCCCATTATCAACTATGTGCTTAGCTAGTTGTTGGTCATTACACTTCTACAAATATCAGATTTATACTCGATAATTCGATCCTTAAGCTTTCTGGATGATTTACTTATATAAAACTCGTACAGCACTTATAGGTAGCCAGGTAAACAACAAATGATGTGTAACATGTTGCAACACATTTAAAATATATTTCTTGCCTGATGTAGGATGCACAAAATTGCAGTCAGTACATACAGTACCACAGCAAGAGCAAGTAAAACATGGATATGTACCTGACTTATTACAGATTTGACATTTTTTGTTATAAGTCATATCTTTATAACACAAACGGCTCTTCAAACTAGAACAGTTTCTATATGCAAATCGTTCAAAATCTGGTAATGCTTTCAAGATGCCCAGTTATTTGTTATAATTTCCTTAACAGCACTAGTACATTTGCAATATAAAGTTACATAACGCAAGGTAGATGTTTTATGGGAAGATGTACTGGAGACAGTGCTACCAAGAAAATATGGTTTAGCTGTATTCAGGTTGGTTTAGCATTCTCATTCCTTTCTCTCATAACATATTCTCTTATTCTATGTAGCATCTGATCATTATAAACTCTCTCTTTAAATTCAGTTGTCATATCATACATTTGATTAATACAAGTTTCATCTTCAGGATTCAGTCTACTCGCCTGTAAATATTGACTTTTTACAATTCTCAAAGGTATTCTGGGCATGCATACTCTTCCTATGTAAATATTTATTCTTATGTGCATTTTTCTTATAAACATTAGTATTAATTTCAGAGCCATTATACACTAATTTAACATCCAAAAAATGAAATTCTGTCATGGATGACTTCATTTTAAACCTTAAGAAATTAGTTGTCTGATTTAAAAGAAAAACAAATTCAACAAATTTATCTTGCTGACCATGCCATATCAAAAATATATAATCCACGAAATGCTTCGAAAATTTAACTTTAGAAGAAAGTTTGATAGGTCCATCATAGACAAAATTCTCTTCCCATTTACTAAGTGTGAGATTACCATATGTGTTAGCGATGGAGGTACCCATCGCAACACCTGCAATCTGATGATTATATAGCCCACCTAATCATGAAGGGATTCACATCTAGATCAGGGGAGGTCATTGTGCCTCTTTACTCATCCCTCATCAGGTCCATAATTGAGTACAATGCCCCTTTTGGGATGTACCTTACCAGACACCTGCAGCAACTGGAAAGACCCCAAAAGTACCTCACCAAGAGGATCAAAGGGCTGAAACAGATGCCATATGCTGCCCGGTTAAAGAAACTCCAGCTCTACTCAGTGGCATACCGCCTGCTCAGAGGCGATCTGTGCCTGACGTATAAAGCCATGTCCAACCCGGAATTAATGGACATGCTGCACCTCAGAAAATCCAAATCCCATCGAGCCACGCGCTCGAGAGACTTGAACCTCAGCACTGAAATAAATAAGACATGCTGGAGGGACAGATTTATAACCCAGAGGCTCCCTTCACTCTGGAATAAAATCCCAGTCCAGGTTAGGCAGAGTCCCTCATTGACTCTCTTCAAGAGGAATCTTGATGAGTGGATGGGAGATCGTAGGTTTACTCCGGGTATCACTTCTGTGTCACTGTTAGACAGAGGCATAGTATACTAACCTCGAAAAAGGGCATAGCAAAATTAATTTAAAATGGGTGGTGAAAGCCAAACACACTCTGGCTAGGCTTATAAATGCCGTAGGGCAGATAGACTAGTATGAACCTATGAACCTATGATACAATTGTTCATCAAATAAAAAAGATATTATTTTCAAGTACAAGTTCAAGGAGGGCACATATTGTTTCGCTTTCTCTACCTTTATATTGACCCTATTAACATTAAATATTGCTAACTGCACTAATTCCATATTGGTTAGGTATAACAGTGAATAATGATTTTATATCTAAAGTAACAAAGAAAAAGGAATCATACTCATTATTCCTATACCACTCAGAAAGTTTAGTTTGAATTTCACCAGTATCTTTGATAAAACCCTTGATGTGTGCCAAAAATTTACATCTTGTAGATTGAATGCAGAAGTGGAATTTCATAATTGGTGTACATAACTGTTGCAGTGAAGTGTTAAATCAATTCTGAAATTACACTGTTCTTTCCATTCAGTGTTTATACTGCAGGATGAAGTCTTGTTTTTAGTTTGGGGAAAAAACAGTAAATAAAATTTGGAGCACAGACCACACTATTTTTGAAATGTGGGGTTAGAAAACAGACTAAAAAACAAAAACAGTTGCAAAATTAGGTGTGACATGCACAGTGTTAAACATTACCTTATAAAACAATAAGATCTTGCTGTGGTATGATCACTGATCTGCTGAAACTCTGAGGTCCCTTAAAAAAATAAGCTCTGTTTGCAATTCTAACAAACCAAAGAAGTTCCTGTGCTGCCAGAAGTTTTTCTTACTACTTAAAGCAAAAGGATAACACTCCGCATGTGTGATGTCTTCTTGTGGGTGGATCCCTGCTTGTTTTGGAGAAGAGAGGAATCATTGCTGTTGTGATGTGATTTTGGGAGGAGGAACTGAAAAGATGACTACAGATTCTTAATAGCCATTCTGATGTAAGCCTTTTGATGACAAAAGCTTAGTTTTGAAAACCGCGGGAATTGTTTGGGAATGGGCTAGAGTATACAGAACAATAACATGTACTAGGTGCTAGAAACAGTCAAGTTTACAAAATGTATACCATCCTTTGTTTCTTTTTAGTGACATTATCAGATAACAGATGGAAAGTGCAAAAGTAAAGAGATGGTTTACAGCCTAAGGCATTATTTTTTTAAGATTCTTTACTTTGAGATTGCACTTTCAGTTCATTTTCGTCTTTTAGTATTTCATCTGCTCTCAGAGTTTTCACAAAGTGAATTGCCTCAACTATAGCCTTCTCCAGGCTACAAGGCATTCCCATTTACCCTTGTTTGGACAATTGCCTCGTCTGTGCTCCCTCTGTCCAAGACGCACTATCTGCTTTTCATTTCGCATCCCATCTCTTCAGCCTGGGTTTCAAACTAAACTTGAAAAAGTCGTGTTTGGAGCCTATGCACAGGTCTCCTAGACACCTAAATCCAGATCTCCACCCCCCGCTCATTCAATCACAGGCGATACTTCAGATTTTGAGAGATAGTATCTCAAGGTATCAAGATCCATGGCATGCAGGAGTCTCATTTTAGAAAAAACAAATTCAAATCTCAAAGAAATGATAAATCTAATAAAAACTGTCAAAACTCTAAATCAGCTGTGGACTGTGGGACTTCTGTTAGTGATGACAAACAATGCACATTAATGTGGCATATAAACAAAGGCATAGGCATTGACAGTACAGAACAACCTCAGTCTCTAGGCTATTTCATTCCATCACAGGTGAACACAATATCATGAGCAGATCCAGGATAGACCCTCACAAGTGGATGTTAATACTGAGGTTTTCCAGGAGATTATCTTCATGTCAGGAGCTACTCAGGTGCATCTGTTTGCCTCCTTTCTCAGTAGACAATTAAACCATTTATGCTTCTGGCATTTTGAAAATCCTGGAAAACAGATGCATTCACTTTCCCATGAAAGAGCATGTTTCTGTATGCCTCCTCCCCCTTTCCTCTGATACCTGAAGTTCTTCTAAAAATCAAGTCAGACTTGCCAGAGATGGTTCTGGTAGCTGCTTTTTGGCACAGACAACACTGTTTCTTCCTTTTCATGCACATGGCCAGAGGCAGTTATGAAAAACTCCCACTGAGTGGCTTTGCTCACGCAAGACAAGGGGTCCCTAACCTACCTCAACATTCAAAACCTTGTCTTGACTTCATGGATGATATATTATTAATCCCATTTAGATATTTTTTCTAAGGATGTGGAACCAATGTCAAAGGAGGCTGTGAATCTTACTGATAGTGAATTATACTTAGTCAAATGAAAATATTTTCTGGTTGGTGCTATAAAAGAGAACAGTATCCAATCCCAGGTGGGGGCTCCTTCATTACCTGTGTGAATTGCTCAACTTGCACCTAGTGTACATTCCTGTAAAGGAATACCTTTTGTCTGTCTCTGCTTGCCTGCCTGTGGATCCCCCTTTCTGCCTTATTTCATGTTAAACAATTTTTGGAAGGGGTTTAACATAGTCGACCCCCTGGAAATCAAGTTACACCTCATGTGGATCATAACTTTGTATCAGAAAAACTGTCTTCCATGCAGTCAGTTCTTTAAAATTCCTTACATGGAAAACTTTGTTTCTCATCATTCTGACTTCAGGTAGACAGGTATCTGAGATACAGGATCCGATATCTATATATAACTCTTTGATTTTTTTATAAAGACACATAAGTCAAAAAATCAACCCTTACTTTTTGCCGATTGTTTCCGAATTTACTTTAAACCAGACCATTCATCTCTGTGTTCTTTCCTAAACCCAAAAACAGAGAATGCAGAGTCCTTCCTACTTTAGTATCCACAGACATTTAGCTATTTCACCTGGCTAGAATTAGGAAATGTAACACATTTTTTGTTTCCTTTTATTGAAAGAAAAAAAGGACAGCCAGTGTCTAAACAAACCATTTTTACATAGGGTTGCCACCTTCCTTCATGGCTAAAACTGGAGCAAAGCCACTCCCCTCGCATCACCAGTAACCCCGCCCACCCCAACCCCCTCTCCCGCCAACATACCTCCTATTTTGTGATGTCACGACAGCATCACTCAACGGGAACGCCCTCTTTTTTCGTTCCCGCCGCCTGCTTTTGGCTGATTTACTATGCTTTTCTGTAAAAAAAGCATAGTAAATCAACCGATTTACAAACTCCGATAGTCTGTTTCCTTTTTGAAACAGAATACCGGAGTTTGTACAGTGTTTTCCGGACTACCGGAGAATCAGTTTGATTTCCTGATAGTCCGGAAAAAAAACGGAGGGGTGGCAAGCCTATTTTTACATGACTGTCTCAGGCTGTTCATTTCTTTTAGTTTCACCGTGGTAAAAATCCCACCCAAAGTACAGTCTACTAGAGCTGGGCTACTTCTAAGCTTTTTGGAAAGGGGTGGAGGGTGTACTGGACTCTGTGCTGGAGGTAGCTACTTGGTCTTTAGTGCACACCTTCACTAGGCACTACATGATGGATGCAATTTTCAGAGCTAGAGTAAAATTTCTAAATCTAGTCTACAGGGACTTCTAGGTGCAGGTCCTTCTGCATTCACCATTTCTTCCTAAGCTGAGGCAAATTTCTCATACAGTTATAGCTACTGCATCATTGATGTAGTGAAGAACATAGTATGTACAGTTGTATAAGTTATATGTTCAGTCATCTATGTTGTTTGGTAAGTTCACAGTTACAGTACTAGAAACATCTCACCTTTCCCCTTTCTTCCTGCAATTTATTTGACTGGGTAGGGTATCCTACTTTGTCTTTTTGCCCTTCTGACATGACATTTATTTTATTGCTTGAATTAACTAAATTTCTTTAGAGCTTCATGCTTCAGCCTTTGGGCAAGAAAGCTCTGATTTTTGGCATGCCTGTACATCCCTGTTATACCAGCATGTAATGTTATGATAAGAGTGGATGCAGAGTGCACTATTAAGGAGCCTAAAGCTTTGTTGACTGTCTGGATGCTTTATATCCCCTGGCAGAATATGTCCCATGTAATTATGACTACTGCAGCAGTGAATTGTTCAAATATCTACTGTGAATGGTAGGTTAACTTGCACATCTGTACTTTTCTTGCCTGAAAAATACCTCACATTTATATTTATTGGTGCATATCTTTTTGAAATGAGTACTGTCTGTGGATGTTATGTGGAACAATCCATGTCCAATGTTTTTTCTGTCATTTTCATTCATTGTAATATAATTTTTCATGTGGTTTGCTTTCATAGATGGGGGTTGCATCACGTGATAATATAATGCCTGTATTCCTAACCAGAAATACTGCAGCACATTTATCTGGTCCTGCTCGAACATTAGGGGCTGTAGCTCTGGGGCATTTAGGTAAGTTCAACATTTGAAATATTAAAATGTTTTTTATGCTTTTGTCATTAGATAAATTAACTGCTGCCTTCATAACTTTATAGACGCTTTCTCAGTGTTAGAGGCTATAGACTGCTTAGACTGTCTTTATGAGCTTGCAGGTTTTGTCTGTACCTTGTGTACTTAAATGTAGTGATTGTTTCATATTTCATTATCCAAGAACCATGCACAAATTGCTTAGCAGCACACTCCAAACTCAGTAAAAATAAAAGACAAAACTATTATCACAGCAAACCACTCTATTATTTAATTAAGTGCTTTTGTCCCCTGTGTGTTTTGGGACTTCGTCAGAAAATCTATACATTTTGCAACCATTCCTTTTAAAAAACATTATTAACGATCACATGACCCACAACATCCTATCCATAAAACTGTTCATGTTACTTGTAACAGCTATAAAATTTATCAAAATAAAGTTGCCGGGTGCAGAACCTGGATAGCCAACTGACAGCAGCACTTTTATAAAACTAGCCTAAAAACAGGAAAATAATTAATTTTATCAAACAAAAACTACTAAATATGATTGATAAACTTCTGTTCCACCTGTAAACTAATTTTGGAAACTTTTCATCAATATTTTCCTGTCAAATCAATTTGGAGATAACTACTACTTCATGGAAATGAGTAACTCAAAGGACTCACACTCCAAAACTACCTTGAGAAAAGAAATCCAACTGATGTCTTCCACACTACAGGAGCTGTCATTGAAAATGGATAGTTTTAAAGACAATCTTGAAAATCTAAAAGAGAACTGCCAAAAACAAACTGATGTCTTCAAATAATTATTACAACAGCAACAAACAAAAACAGACATTGAAATATCTCTCTGTGACATAGATGGGAGACTGAAGGAGGAAGAAAATCAAAGTGAATTCCTTCTACAGCAAAACAACTGGCTAATCAACAAGATAGATGACCTAGAAAATAGAGAAAGACCACCAAATATTAGAATATTTGTAGTCCCAGAGAAAACTGAGGGTGAGGACATTATTTTATTTCTAAATTCCTGGCTATCTGAAATCTTGGAGGAGGACTATCCAGTGGCATAGAAAGGGCTCATAGAGCCGTAGGAAAACCTATGCCTTCCTCACCTAATGCTTCTCCTAGATCTATTGTAGTAAAGTTTTTATCATATATCGACAAAGAACTTGTACTTAAATCAGCATGGAGAAAAAGTCCTTTAAAATACAAACACCACCAAATTAGATTTGATAGTGCCTGTTCTACTAGAGTCCTGGATTTGAGGAAAAATGCCTGGCCACTTGTGAAACTTCTTAAACAAAACAGAATAAAAGCTCAACTTGCATACCCTGCAAAAATCAAGATCTTCCACTCAAATGAAATGAGGAACTTCAACAATATAGATGAGGCATCTTCCTTCATCAAAAACAATAATATAATCACAATTCCAGAAAAAATGGACTGGACATCATTTACTTCATTGAAAATATCTCCTGAAAGAGTTCCTGGACTGATGTAAAGAAAAAGAAACAAAGAACTGAAGCAAAAAATATAACAAGTTCAAATACTCTCAAAGGTCCTACTAAAATGTGAAAACCATACTAAAGAAAACAAAAAAAAAATATTTATTTTAGTTGTCTCACTACTTGTATTCCTTTTTTCTTTGTTCTTTTACTCTCTTTTCCTAATATACTGCTCTCCTTCTTCTTCCCCTCCTTGTTGCATATTTATTCTATTTGTATTAATTTAGTATAAAAACACCCACAGTAAATGTAGGAGTGATAGATAATGACAAGATGCATTTACTATAAAGAATTGCTTTTTCTTTTTTTGACACATTTGGTAGAGAGAGGAGGAGGGGAGGGAAATGGAGATGGTGTCAAGGGGAGGAGAGAGGGAGGGAAGGAGCAGAGATTAACTTGAATACAGCAGATAAGAATATACTAGCTTATGTGACCATTCTCAGACAATAACTAAATGTAATCTAAGGTAAGCTAGAAATTGTTTGCAAGCAATTGAAAGATGTGTTTATTTTTATTTTCTAGAGTTAGTTAAGCTGACAATGGGAAGGCAGTTGTTTATGCTTAAATAACTATCGGGGTTTATTTTTGTTAAATACATAATTTTTAAACACATAACGTTTAGAGAGGTTGCGAATGAACAACAGTTGCTTGTGAAGAAGCCGCTAGCTCATAACAGCGCCAAAATCCACTCACAGTTGTTCAAGCAATCTCTCCGTAATTAATAATTGCATCAGACATAACATTTACTGTTGTATCCATACACTAAAAACAATATAATGTGAGAGGGAGAGTGAAACAAAAGTGTAGTAGAACAGGGAGGAGAAGGAGAGGAAATAATGTTGATATACACTACTATTATAAGAGATCTGTGAGCACTAACTCTGAAACAATATCTTCACTTCCTTTATTCATTATATAACATCAAGTTAGAAAGATAAATCAAAAGCATTTACCTACACCAGATATGTAGACAGTGAAGATCCAATGTACAAATATGGAAGCTATGATAGCTAGGAAGTATAACAACATGCATGTACGTACTTCCTTATATTTTTAAAGAGACAAGCAGCCTCTTAAAGGTTCAGGAACGGAGAGTTAATATCATTAGGAGAGATGTTGCTCAACAAACCTATAAAGGAAAAATAAAGCTTAGGGGATGTGCCCATTTATGCTCAGTCTGCTTAAATATTTAGTATTGCACTTTGAGCCTAGACATTGAAAAGCATTAATTTAAAAGGCAAGAAGTAACTGTTTAAACATATACAATAGGCTAATATTCACTGATACCAAGAAATCAGCCCTGCTATAGCCTTTTAAATGAACAAGACAAGTCTCTTTACTCAGAGTATTCCTTTAGTATACAGTGAAATTTGTATCCTGTAATACCATAATAAATAAAGGACTCATGTTATCCAGTAATAATAAGAATCTAACATGCATTATAAACTGTGATCTGGCATTTTTTTTCAAGCATGTAGTTAGAGTCATTAGCCATATTAAGTTATGTATAGGTTAGGATTATTTCCAGCACATCAGGTAATCTGTATCGACTAATATTATGAATGCACAAATAAAAGCTTTGTGCTTCCTTGTGAAAATTAAATTGTTACAAGTATGTTCATGTAATACAAATTCTTTCACCCGTCTTATTGTATAAAATATTTGCATTCATAAGTTACCCAATGAATTCTTTCCAATCCTTAAATTGTTTATTTTAGCTCTGCTTTCACCACAAGGGTTATATATTTGAAAGAGAATTTCCTGTATCGTTGTTCTAAGAATAACTTGATGCATTACTAAGCAACATATGAAATTTATCAAATGCTTTTGAATCTACTTTCTCCCTCTTTAGACGAATAGCCTTGAATCACTGATGCATATAAGAAAGATTTGTAAAGCTTTTGCATATCAAAACTTCCAGAGAAAAACCTTTATAAACACTGGGAAAGTTTGCATATTCTGAACTAAATATGTCCTAAACAAGACTGTAACTGGAAATCCACAAAACTGGGACAGTAGCGACAACACATTACTTTCAAAGATATTTTGGGTAGGTGATGATTATGAATCATTAAAGAATAAGAAATTCTTATATATTAGTTTCTTTATGAAGTGGGGGAAAATTTAGTTTACTTATCCAGTCCTAGTTTTGATACAGGGAATTCAAAGGTTTTAAAAAAGGGCTCATTCATAAACAATATTATATGCCTGAATATTAATAGAAACATTAGACAATTTTTTATTGAACCACAAGATAGAGCCCTTTCCAGATGAACCAAGTACAGCTCCCTTTAACAGTAAATAATACATTTCAAATATTACATAAATTGTAAAGATTTAGCAAACAATATTTTCTATTGAATAAAGATAGCATGTTACTTTATTCAGATATCTTTATTGTAGCTGTACTGAGAATTTATGACTAAAATAGATCTATTGATGCTTTCAAGGAGATGATTTTAAACAGATATTTTGAAAGATACAATGACAAGGTATATTTCAAAATACGTTTACATGTCTGTACAGGCTATTCCATTACTTAAAAAAGATGGATCATCTTTAACAATTTAATATTAATATTAAAGGTGTATATTGACTCTAAAAAACTATGTGATGATAAACTCAACTGTCTTGTGATAAAGGTACTTATGTGAAATGTGTGTCATCTTATATCTATAATGATAATAATACTTAGATACATATAATTAGTCTTCAGCTAGCTATATGTTTCAGTATGTCTGTTAATAAATAGAGCCATAAGCATTATCAAATGAGAAAATCTACACAAAGACATTATTTGTAAATATGTTATATGATATGTAGAACTATAAGCAGGATGATTATATGTAACTACGTTACATGATATATAGAATCATACAGCATGATGTCATGACCAATTTTAACTGATTTGAAGTTTAAACTTTCTAATTTTAAAGAGAGGAAAAAAACATGATGTTATATTAACATGTTTTATAAATAAATGGCATTTGTTTGGAAATATGTGCAAGCGGTGAAACAATAAATTAGTTCACTAATTAATTATTTAAATCTTATGTTTGCAATGAAAGAACGGGAAGAAACATTTTAGATAACACCTGAACATCCATATAAAAAGTGTTAAAACTCTCAAAGTATGAAAAACAAATGAATGTTCATTAAAAGATGCATAGTATTGATTGTAGCTAGTGTTATAACATGGTTAAAGTAGCAGCTGATTTTTCTATTGTGATTCATCTCCATACATAGACATCACATATTTGAGAAAAGATGAACATATTCTGATATTTAAGAGCAAAGTTTCAAATGTAATCAGAACAAATTGAAAACCTAAAAGACTAATATGTTTAACTAAATGTTGATTTATTCTTATAAATCTAAAAGATCTCCAATAAATTAAGAATGGAGTATAAAGAAAATTGTCTGTTAAGACATGAGGGATAATCTGATAGACTTTTTTGCCTATCAAATTAGGAATGTATATCATTCCATGTATGATAGATGGAATTTCGGAATTTTGGACTATGTTATCTAAAATAATACTATTTATATTATTTGTTTTCTTTTATTATGACCTGAAATGAACTCCAATCTAAATGTGTTAAAAAAGAAATCCAATCTAGTCATGATATGTAAACTGGGGATAAACTCCTTCCAGTTGCAATGCTATGAAAGATGTCTGAGTATCACTATAAATACCAGTAAAATTGAGTTTCAGCAAAAAAATATGGACTTAACATTACTCTCCTTAAACAAAAATGGTCTAAATAACCCAAAGAAAAGATCAAACCTATTAAAATATTTTAAATTAAATAAAGCGCAAGTAGTCTTTCTTCAAGAGATTCACTTCAAAACAAATGAAAAACATTTATGGAATCCAAATGAGTATTCAACATTAGCTCACTCATCATATAAAACAAAAACTAGAGGAGTAATGATCTTATGGAGAAAAAATATTATTAATCCAAAAATTCTTTACAGTTATGAAGACAAAGAGGGATTTATAACGCTTGTCATAATAAAATTCAACAATAGAATCTGGACAGTAGTGAATCTGTACTGGTTTCCAGGCATGGGAACATGAACAGCTAAAAAACATCTATATTTCATTGGCATAACATACAAAGGTAACTTGATAATAGGTGGTGATTTTAATTGTACTCTTGATAATTCTGAGACCACTGACAAAAGAAATTTACGCCTAACTCCTATAGCAAAATTGCTCAAAAAATGAAATGAAAATCATAATTTAATAGATGCATTTAAATTTAAAAAGAATAACTCATTATTATATTCTCACTAAGATCATAGATTCATTACTCAAACAAGAATTGATAAAATTTGTCTCCCAAGACGTAAACACAAACATAAATAATTTTTCAATAATTCCATGTCCACTATCAGATCATAGAGCACTTTTTCTTAAAATTCAAGTAAATTTTAAGAAATTGACACAAATGACAAGAATACCAGCATACATCATAAAATTGAAAGAATTTAAAACTTGGGTACTTACAGAATTACAATTTTTCTTAGATACTAATTTCTCTAATGAACTCAATATAGTTATGATATGGGACACCTTAAAAACCTATATTTATGATACAAAAAAAGTAAAAAGAATGGGAATCAGAATTACTCAACATACAAAACCAAATTACAAAAATTAATAATGATTCAACAAATGTACTCACTAATAAGAAGGAAATTGATGAATTAAATAAAAAATATAATGCAGTTTTAACACATAAAACTAATTTAGCATTAGAAAAATTAAAACTAAATTCATATTCTCTCTCCCCTAAACATATGCACAATCTACAACAAATAACATTACTAATATTCATAAAGGAAGAAAAAAAAAGTATCAGCTATAAGTGATATACTAGATGCTTTCAAACACCATTATACTGGATATTATAGAATGGACAGAAATCAAAGAAATAAATTTAATTTAGAATTGAAACTTAACTCGAATAAAAAATACCAGAGAACTTAAAACTTCAAAAACAAATCTCTCATAAAGAAATTGTAGAGAAAATTGAAGAAATCAAAAATAATAAAGCTCCAGGAATGGATGGTATTATAATTGAAATATATAAAATCTTCCCATCATCCATAACTACAGTCTTTCACAAAACCTTACTTGAAATACAAGCACAAAATATAATACCACCATCTTGGAGATATTCATTAATTACTCCTATAATAAAAGAAAATAAAGATCCACAAAATTTAGCTCTTATATACCAATTTCATTACTTAATGATTATAAAATCGTTATGGCTATTTTAGTCAAAAGAATCAAAAAAATCTATGACACAAATTAAAAATGAAGATCAGGCAGGTTTCATATATAATAGGCGTACTATGATAACATACAAAGAATATTAACCCTTACTGACATCCTAAATAGGGAGAAACAAGAAGTTTTATTAATCGCTTTGAATTTAGAGAATGCTTTTGATTCCCTAAAATGGGATTACTTGTTTAAAGTATTAGAACTCTAGGATTTTCCTCATTCCTTTATTTCATTGATAAAGAATATATACAAAAACAATCTAGCATATGTGAAACTAAGTCCTTTCACCTCTGAATCAATAACACTAACAAAAGGTACAAAACAAGGTTGTCCCATGTCCGCTATATTATTTGCATTAGCTACTGAATTATTTCCCTCTTCGATGCGCAATAATCCCAAAATAGAAGACATAAACATATATAGTCAATACAATTCAAAAATCTTATTTGCAGATGATATACTTCTTACGATGACAACTTCTAAATTTTTTTTAAACGTTAGACATACAAGTTGAAAAAATGTATTCAATTTCAGGACTACATTTTAATAAAACTAAACCAAATTTTATGATATTGAATAAAAAGTGATTTTCAGATAGATGATAATCAAATAATTGGTAAACAAGTTATCGCCTTAAACTATTTAGGTATAACACTTGGCACAAACATAGAAGAAACCTTAACTATAAATTATAAAAATATTATAAACACAATAAAGTCTAATGTAGTAAAATGGAATAAAATATAGTTAACATTTGAAGATAGACTACAATTAATAAAGATATTACTGCCAAACATTTTATACATAGCACAAGCCGTTCCCGTAATACCAGACAAGCATTTTTTAAAAAGAAATAAATACATTATTATGAAAATTTCTTTGGTATTGCAAAAAAAAAAAAAACAGAATAGCCCTCACACATCACATTAGACTCTGGAAACAAGCAGGGATTAACTTTCCAGATATTGAAACTTATATTAAAGCCTCCATCTTTAGAATTATTATAAATTGGATAGATCCAAATTATTCTTCCAGTTGGAAAACTTTACCCACTGTTATTTATTCAAATTGAAGTACCATTTTAAAGAATTTAATGTTAGATATCACACTAATAAACCATGGCAAATCTTATGCACTAGCTTTCAATATCATCTAACAAAACCTACTAAACTAAGATTCATAAATGACATGTATAATTCATTTAGAAGATTTGTAATTTCTAACAGACATAAAATTATGAATGGATATTTTATATCCTCTTAGTGTCACAAAGAATGTTCAAAACAAAATACATAGGATGATCTTTATTACTTGGGAAGCGAAAAACTTTATTTCTTGGCAACAGTGCATTAACAATCAAATGGTTATAGATAGCCAGTACATAACAAGAACATATGGCCTCCCTTCATTAGATTGGCTTATACTTCAAAGTGTATTACTATATTCACAAGATCTTTGCAGAATGACAAATAATTCCTCCTTTTGAGATAGACCTAAATTTATAAATCATTTATTTGAATTAATATATAATAATCAAAATTGGGAAAACTTAACATCTAAGTTATATAATATTTGAATAAATTACAAAGTTAAAACCAATCAGAAATTTTGGAATCATATTACAAAAGGACATTTAATAAATTTATCTATGGAAAATAAAACTAAAATATTAAATTCTATTAAATTAACATCCAAAATGCAATACTGGAGAATCTACAGGTGGAAATTTCTGCATAGAGCTTTTTATACGCCCCAAAAAAATAGCAAACTGTAATACTTCTAATAATGTCATATGTTGGAGATGTTTACAAACATGCTAAGCAGATTGGATGCATATTTTTCATGATTGTATCAGTTAAAACATTTTGGGAAGATATTGGCAACTTCTTACAAGCCATATTTTCAGATACATTTGTAGTATCTAGGTCTTTATTTTTGTTGAATGTCAATGAGAATCTAGAATTAAATAATTTCTACTTACTCTGGAATATACTAGCGAATAGTAGAAAATGTATTTCTAGAAAATGGAAATCAAATTCTGAACCATCTTTTGAAGATTTCTTATCACTATTGAAGGAAACTGCACTGAGGAAACTAAAGTAAAAGAACAAAGAATAACACCAAAACTATGGAACAATAATCCATGGGGGAAAATATTATCTCTTATTGAGACATTAAACTTGAACTCAGACTCTCCATAAATGTTAGAGAAAAATGAAAAATGATTCTCTTTTATTTTGTATGACATTACTCTGATTGGATTAGACAATTCTATAATTAATCTTCAGGCCAATTGTAAATATTGTATATAGTTAGTAATCTTGTTTCATTCTTTAGACAGTGTATTAAGAACTTATATGATCATTTGTGTCCTTTTTTTTTTTTTTGAAAAATTAATAAAAAACATTTGAGTAAAAAAATGAAGTTGCCTTTGAATGCACTGGTTCCTGGTTTTGTGTTGTAGTGTTTGCTGTTGCCTTAGATGCTAAGCACCCCATGATATAACTGCACTGCTGTTTACCAAATTACTGTATGCTAAACCATTTTCTGTACTTTCACAGACTTCCCTAAAGTGTATTTATTTCTACATGCTTGTTTTCTGAGGTACAGCACTGATCTCAAAAAAAAAAAAATTTAAGCTTAGCCTTGGTGCTTAAAGAAACAGTAACAGTAAAGCCAGATCTGATTAAAGTTATACACAATACAATAAAGTCTTTCAGAATACAAATATAGATTATATATGGTAAATCTGGGGAAAAAAAACAAATACAGATGATGGCTATGTGCAATATTTATGGTCAGGCACCTCCATTTCACAGCCTCGCATTTTTTTCACTGGCTCATATTTCTGTGATGCAGCAGTGTCCATCCTATGCTTCTACATCACTTCTTGCAGCTCCCCATCTTCTTACCCATACTCTTTGTATTACACATTAATGCTGCCTTGCCATGCTGCCCATTATTCTTATTTTTGGTTCTACTGTGTACTTCAGGGACTTTCCCATGATGCAGTGCTACATGCACACATGCATGTGTGCACCCAGTTAATTTGCAAGTGCCTTGACAGTGTAGTTAAAATAAGCAGTTTAGAGTGAGTTTTCCAAGCTCTGATTTATTTATTTATACATAAGCAGTTTAGAGTGAGTCTTCAAACTCTGATTTATTTATTTATACATTTGCTAGTTGTGTAGTTTGGTTAGGCTGAAGACTGCTTTCAGCCATGATGTTTGACAAATAGTCAACAAGTGAAACAAAACAACATACCTAATAGAGTGAACAGTGTAATCATAGAAAACACAAAACCGAGCATTTCTAATAAGTATGTTCAGTAGGACTTCTGAAGTTTGGTTGGATGTCATTCTAAGCACTAGGACTGATTTTTTTTTAAGCACTGTAGTTCTTGACTCTGGACGTTTAGTGAGGGCTTGTTAGCAAGGGGTGGACAAAAACTGTTTGTGTTTTAGCTTAAATAAAGTTGTTTAAAAGAACAGAGTTTCTTTTCAGGAGTTGTGAAACTATTACTTGAGCTAAGTAAGTCATATGAAAAAGAGTCAGCTAGATTAGTTAATGTGTTCTTTGAATTCTTGAAGTGTTTTGTGAGTTGCAGTGTGTTGTGCAGCATATGCTAGTTCTGTTATGAAAAATGTTTTTTGTCAGTGTTTGAAGTGAACAGACTCTCCATTGTAATTTTCAGATTTTAGTATATTGTAAGTACTTGCTTATTGAAAGAGAGAGAGAGAATGGTCAAGGTATATACCAAAGTATTTGTAAGGATCTCCAGGAGTAATTCTGTGACTCCAATGGTCAGAGGTATGAAGAGGAAAAGAGGTTAGTAGTCTTTTTGCAGTCCCAAAACTCATTTTGGTGTTTTTTGCCAGGTTTCATACTAATTTCTTCTTGCTTAAACCATAGGCAAAATTCAGTAAAGTCAGATAGAGGCAGCTCTTTTGAGGTCGGATCATGTTTTTCCTCCTTGTAGTAATAATAGATGATCTGCATTTAAAATTAGTTTGAAATCAGATGTGTGCTGGCTTAGTATAGAATCTTCAGGGGAATCTTTTGGAATCAAAATCTGAATAGGAATTTGCAAAGTAAACTGTGATGGAAATTTTTGAGAGGTAATTTAAGAACCTTAAAAATATCTCACTGGAAAGCCTATACATGAGAACAAAGTAGAGTAGGAAAGAGTTATCAGCAGTGTTATATGTGTGCTTTAGGTCAAGAAAGATGGCAACCGTGTACAGTTTTTCATCCATAATATTGTACATAGAAGACTATGATCATCTCTCAGATTATAGTCATCTTGTTATCTTTTTAACACATAGATGTCAATAAATTTGAGAGGTAGATGTTAATGTCCATGTCAAGAGTACAAGCAGGTTTATGACTGGAAAAACCCAATCATAATTTTTCGTAGGGCATGAAGTTTAACCTGCTCCCTTGTTCTACAATATTTAGTGAAAAAGAATAGACAAGCTAAGTGTTTTACAGTTTTGAAAACCATAAAACACTTATGGCTACCACACAGAGATGGTGGGAAAGATTTTAAATGTATTTGAACAGTTCATTCAGACTTCTTTGTTTTTGTTATGTGGCTGAATGAAGTATTTGAATACATTTTAAAGCTCTTTGTGGATCCCATCACCGTTTAGTGGTAGCCACTTTCTACTATTAATGTAGTTGTGTGAGACTAGAGCATTAACAGTGGGAAGGGTGCTTAACAAAGCCTTTTTAAGCACCTTCCAGTGTCAAAAAGGTTCTTAGCAAGCCTGCCTTTTTACCAGTTTTGGAGTGTAATCACAATGCTCTTCCCATTAGAGGATTTTGATTGCGTCTCTGATTGCCACTAGGTTATTGTGTGTTCCAGACATAAATGCCAAGAAATTCACCTCAAGAGAGAAGTTTGAAAAGTGAATCTTGGCATTCTTGTCAAGAACACATCATAAAGGATTATGATTTAAGACTCAATCATAATTTTTTGTAGCACATGGCGCTTTATGTGATCCATGTATTATCAGTTAGGTAAAAAGAGAGAAAAGTGTAAGAGCATTGTTTTTACTTGCTTTGAAAGCCAGTGAAATACTTTGTGCATGCTGTCAAACAGACATACCTCTTAACTTCTTGTCTTGAGTTTTCTGGACTAATCCAAACATAAAGGGGGGAGGGGAGAACAAAGGATCAGAATTAATGATAGTTTTTAAATATTGTTGTAATTCAATTAAAAATGAATACAACTGAAAGCTTTGCATCAACATGCATTTTTTTAACAATAAGAATAAAACTCTAATGTCTGGTGTTGACTAACTGAACTCTTCAGTGATTTACCAGAAAATCAAAAAAATAAAAATATGAGGGATAGAGCAAAATTATGCTGCAAAATCAGGGACAGGGGAAAGGTGAAACAGGCAGAAATGAATTGCTCCTTTGTAAGATTAACAGCTTTGAAAGCTGTTTATTCTGCCACACTGTGTGTGTGTGTGTGTGTGTGTGCGTGTGCGTGTGTGACAGACTAAAGTTCTGCTGGCTATGAAAAATAGTTTTGCTTTTTGCCATTGTTACTTTTTGGCAGGCACCATCCCCTGTTATTCCCTAGCATGAGACCTGTTCTTATACTTAGTGTCCTTTACAAGCTTTTGTTAAGCATCCCAAGTGCTGTTTTGATCATGTCTCCTGGTAGGGAAGCACTTAACTTTTTTCCCGATTTTGAAGCGTAATTGTAGCACTCTGTGTACTAAGTTAAAAGAAGGGTACCTGAATTATTAACAATGGGTTGATACCTATGCTAGGCATTATTAGAAAAAATCTAATACTTTTCATTGAAATATACTATTTGTTTAAATATAAATTTCTTTAAAAGTGTTTGCTGTTAGTAGGGTTATGATGTTTCTGTAGCGCTTTGGTAAAGAGTGACTGTTAATTCTTGGCAGCATAACTGTTAAAGCTGTTTTCAACTTTTTGGGAACAATACCAGTACTTAGAGAGAATTATAGTCACATGTAAGTGATGTGGCTGTGTACAAGGAGACATTTTTTTCAAATATTTTGAATGTAGAGTTTCATTCGAATGTTAATAAGTAGTACAAAATTTACTAAGATGGTTCTGTAAAATTGCAGTGAAATAACTCTAGACTGGAATTTGGGGAAGTCATAATAATTTGGTAGAGGTTCAGGTAAATCATTTGAAGATGTATCAGCAAATGCTGGAGGAGTTGAAGTAGTTTAGGAGTGTATTAGTATTCAGAGAGTGTGGCTGTGAGAAGTTAATGCTTCTTGCACTACATGTGAAGTCTTTGTTTTAATTTCTAACCAAAACTGCCTTTGTCTGTTGGAAGGTAGTATTGATCTCTTCAGTTTCCATTTTAGGTGAGCACACTAACCACAGAATTCTTTGCTGTGCATAGACTTCTATGAGTGCCAAGATTTTTCTTTATTTTTTTTCTACCGATGCAAGCCTCTGAAGATGTAAGAAGTAAAAGGTCTCCCTGAAAGCATCTTAGTCTGATTCAGGGGTGGGGGGACATACGTGATTTTGATTTCTAGGAGGCCTTTGTTGAACAAAGTAAGACCCTCTTTTGTGGTATGGAGGTTTTATGTGGTGATCAGTTGTTTGAATTGTAGAGAATAGAATTGTTTCATTAGCTACAGGAAATATTCAACATTTGATGTCAGTTGGTGGGTCCATATTTGTGACACTGCATGAGTAGATATTTTGTTGGGGAAGTGTTGTGTCCATGTTTGTTTAGTGAGGGGAGTTGAGTGAGTTTCTTGCTTAAATGGCTTTTATAGTTTAAAATAAGGGCTCCAAGTAGAATGAAGTTTGTTTTGAAGATCAAGGCGAAATAGGTAGGAAGGGGTTGTTTGATATATTAAATATAAAGCTTCAGATTATTCCCTGTTGTAAGAAGAGCAACTGACCATTTTGGGTCAGTATCTGAAGTACTTATTTATTTTTGTTTTGTTTCGTTTTTCTAGTTTGACTAGAATTAATGCCTCACCTTCCTTTTGTAATACCTGGTCAGTCAATTCTTATATTACCATAGTTGAAGGAGAGAAAAAGGGTTAAGAAATCCTCATCCTTTGACCAAGTTTGTGTGACTGCATGTAAATCTGGGTCATGTTCAACAAATCTTTGAGATAGTTTTGTTGCTGATAGTACAACAGGTGATATGAACTATGTTTAGGTATTTTGAAGACTGAAGTGGAAATTGAGCTGGGGATAGAGTGGATTTAAAAGCCTAATATTAATGGAGTTGGTCTCAGTGTTACTAAGGAAATCATTCTTTTGAGCTGGTAGACAGGATCCGAATTGCCTAGACATATTTAAGCGTTAAGTTTAATTCTTTTGGCTGTCAAAACAACAGTTACTAAAAAGTGGAGATGAACATTTAAACCAACTGCATTTGAAGTACTGAATATTCTGAAAGAGATGAAGTAACTGAAAAGTGAAGTTTAGAATAGGAAAGGAGCAGATAACATAGAAATAAATGGAATTTGTGGGAACAATACATGCAGAATAATATTTAAGAGAAGTGTGAGCTTTAAGGGAATGGAAGAATTGAGCAATTTATGTGGGAACTATCCCTCCAAACCTGGCCCATTTTTACGATAAAAGTCAGACGTCCAAGCAAAAAAGAAAGAAATAAATTATCTAGGAAAATATGGCAGTAGAAACATAAATCAGACTTAAAGGATTCATTGCTGACAGAAACTCCAACGTATAATGACTACCTTCCACCTCCTGCCCTTCCTCCTTCCACCTCAGCCAACTCCCTAACATTCTTTCAGGAACACTTTTGCAGTTATTTCTTGTTTGGAGAATGATAACATCAGATATCTGGGTACTGAATATCATGCAAAACGGGTACAAACTTATCTGGAATTCCCCTTACGAGTCCAAAAGGTATCCCTCAGATACCTTCAAGCTATCAACACCTGGTTCTTTTGATATTACAAGAGTTATTCAATCAGGCCTCCTAGAATCTATCCCTGTTCATCAAAATGCAAAGAGGTTTTATTCAAGACTATTCCTAGTACCAAGAAAAGAAAGGGCATCTAGACATACTTTGGACTTATCCACCCTGAAAACATTTCTGAAAATACCACAATTCAATATGTTACCTCTCCAAAGCCTTGCTTTTTATGATATTCCCCCTGGCTTACTTGGTTATCATGGATCTGAATGCTATCTACCTTAACATTCCTATCTTTACAAATCACAGAAAGATGTTCATCATATTGATCATAACTGCAGTATCCTTAGCTATATGGGTTATATCCTGCATAGGATGTAACAGACAGGCAGCTTCCAAAGCTTTAGAGTACCTTCTATATGCCCAAACCTTCAGTCAGCTCAAGCTGAGCTGACTAAAAAGACAGGTTTGGGTTCTAAGCCCTTCAGAGCTTTTCTGCCACCAAAAAGTATACTCACCTGAGGCTTTCGAGGATTGATGGTTGGCTTATGCTGTTTCTTTGCTGGGCAGATAGTTCCCTTTGAGGAAAAAAAACTTCAATTTAAAAAAAAAAAATTGTTTATTTTATATCACAATTTCCTGTTCAGGAAAGTTATTTTAAAGCTACGAGTTTTTGTTTTAATGGACCTTTATGAGACTGTTTTGTAAACAAGAGAGCTCTCTTTTACTGTCAGTTTAAAAGTTGTTTAAAGTAACTGAAAACCAATTTTTCTGTGCAGACAATTTGTTTATTTTCCTTTTTTGGCCTGTCAAAGTGTTTTAAAATGCTTTTTACTGTGTTTTTATATAAAAGAGTGACCTTTAAAGACTTTTTAGGTTTTACTGGCTTTTGCTGTTTTTTTACTTGAGAAAGAGGCTTCATTTTGACTTGACCATGGAACAAACTGTCAGTCCCATGTTTGGTTGTTCTTCCCATCACAAAAAAAATAGAAAAATGTAAACAAACAGTCTGTGCTACTACATAGGTTAGCAGTTTGCCTCAGCCATAGGCAGGTGACTCTGCTGTGGCCATTAGTTGTATGTCAGACCTCTTATCCTTTACACCAGATCCCTCTGGTGTAGTGCCTACAGCCACTATGGGCTGGGGGGTTTGATACATCCTCTGCAGCTGTTGTGGTCCTCTTAGTGGGCAAGGGAGAGTTATTCTTGTTGGTTCTGGGATAGGGAACAAGGAAGGCTTCCCAGTTTTGTCAGAATGTTGTGCCCATCCTCGGGGAAGCTGCTACTGCCATTAATAAAAGTATTTGTCCCATTTTTTGTCAAAGATAATAGATCTGTATCTCCTACTCAAATTTCCTTAAACATGACTGCTGTTTGATATACTGTCCTTTTGTGTCTCCCACTGATACGATCTGCAGAGGATGTATCAAACCCCCCAGCCCATAGTGGCTGTAGGCGCTACACCAGAGGGATCTGGGGTAAAGGATAAGTGGTCTGACATACAACTAATGGCCACAGCAGAGTCACCCGCCTGTGGCTGAGGCAACCTTCTTATCTTCCTAACCTCACTCTCAATTGCAAATTTGTACTCTTAACTAAATAGTAAAATCTAGCTATTATGCTATATTCTCATTTATCTCATGAACTAAATTGAAATTGTATTATTTGTTTTATTTCTTGTTGAAGAAACCCACTGCCTGTATTTTAAACTATCTTTGAAAAATGTTTATGTTAATAAACTTTGTTCTGTGGAGCTTTTCTCCCCGGGCCTTTACTGAAAATGGGCCCCCTAGCCCAGTGGACCTCCTCGGTAATCAAACTGGAATAATTAAATAAATAAATCTTCCCTATTTTTCATGTTAATATGCCCAACGTTTGCTGTTAGTTTTTAGCACTGCCAGTACTATTGCTGTGCCCTAGTTCATTAAGACATTTTTACTCACCTTGGACTTCCAAAATGGCTGCATACTGATTAACAGCTTAACTTCAACTCTCCCAGTGTGAAAACAGAAACTGAGAAATGACAGCCAGTGATATTGTCAACTTGAGTAAAATTCAGTTACTGGCGAGTAAGTACTGTTTGGATATCTGCAAAGAAGAAACTAAGAGAGTTTGAAAGAAAACCCAACTAGAAAATGAAAATCAACTAGAAAAGGTGAAGAGAAAATATCGACTGGGAAGAAACCTGCAGCTGTTCAGAAAAAAAAAGGCAGTTCAAGACATGGCTTCCAGAGGAAAAAATAAGTTAAATGTGCTCTGAGCTGATTAAAATAAATGAAACACTGAAGAAGTATATCAACTCAAATAACAAAGGGCTGGAAAAATGGAAGGAGCCTTTAACAGATATTCATATGAGCTGATAAAACTGCAAAAATCAAAGGTCAACATGAAGAAAAAGCTGGCTGAGTATAAGACTGTTCAGTAAGATATATTTAAAAAAAATGGTAAAATTAGAGAACAGAGCATGAAGAGAAAAATCTGAGATTTTCTGCTGCAGTAGAGAAACTAGAAGGAACAGACTGTATTAATTTTATGAAGGCATAAATAAGCAACTGGACTGGTATTCTACAGCAGGAACTGTTAATTGAAAGGGCACAATGTGTGCATACTGCGTATATGGCCGTGAGAAAGCAGCCAAGACCTTTATTAGTAAAGATGCAAACCTACCAGCAGAATAGATCGATCCTGACAAAACTGTGGCAAAAGGGCAAAGTATTAAAAGGTTGAAACAGTAGAGTGTTTGTGGAAAATGATTATTCACTGTACACAAGGCAGAAGATAAACTCCAGTAATCAAGTAATGTTGAGAGGCAGGCGTGAGATTCAAGCTGATGTATCCAGCCGATTTTAGAATATATTTTCTGGAGGATCAAAGTCATTTTTGATGTAGAACATGCAAAGGAAGAAATGTAAAAATGTATCCAACATAAAATGAGCCGTCAAGCAAAAGGGGACTCTGCTGCTTATTCTTCTGATAGTAAAGCACATGGAGAGACTTTGTCAGTGAAACCTTTCAGCTGTTCCAAAGGAAAATGCTTGAGAGACAGAAAAGCAAAGGAGTTTACCAGAAAAATCAGGAGTACAATGGAATTGGACCAGAATCTGGATTTGGTATGATGATGAACAGGAAGAAGAACAGCAACAGAGAAATTGGTGAATAAATGTGAAACTGCAAAGCATCAATCACATTTGTGAAATATGACTGTATAAGAATGCATGGAAGGAGTGGACATTTGATGACTTTGTTAAGCTTGTGAGGAACTGAAAAGCATTTCTTCACTTCATGTCATTAATGCTTGGAAGGTCTCTGAGGAGAGGAGAGGAAGAAGGAAAAAGGTAAATGTAAGTAGAACAATTTATTTTCTTAACACTATTTCTATGAAGCTTTTCACAATATAAATTGCATATTTTATAGTAAAGTATTTTTAGTTGTTCTTGTATGCAATAAAGTTATTAAAAGAAATAGATGCCTTTTTAATTTTTCTAGACACAAGCATGTTTAAATGAATAGGCTGTAATCTTGGGGTGTTGAGGTGGGGGATGGGGTGTAAAAGTACACAGATCATAATATATGTAGAGTTATGTTTTCCCTTACTTTTGCATTGGTGAATGTCTGGATTAAAACCCTTGGCTTAACTAATACATTTTAAGTGGAAACAAATATGAGAACACCAAATATAATGAAAAGTTTTCCTTTAGCAATAAATGTTTCATCTCGTCTTTCAGGCTGCAAAAGAGGACAATATTTTTTCTCTTTCTTTTCCATGTAGGCAAGCTGATAATAGGGCAATAAAAGACAGCACATTGACGGCTTCACGGCTAAAAGTTAATGATTTCTGAAAGTATGCAAGTCATTTTGCATTGGGGGATAAAGATAAAAAAAGAATTGGTGTAAGTAGAAGTGCTTGTCACCTTCAAGAATTTGACTGATAGGGTTGTTAAAAACCCATTCATTAATAATGGAAATAGTTCTTTGTAATAATTTTTTATACTTTGAAGGAGAGAATTTTAAACAGATTAAGGGAGTGGCAATGGGTGCAGCTTCAGCAGTAGTATACACTAATAGTATCTTGTGGTTTTGGGAGAAACATGTAGTTTTAGAATCTGATTTTATAAATAATATCAAATTTTACTCTGGATTTTTGGATGACATTTTTGTAATATGGAAAGGATCTTTGTACAGTTTGAATCGATTTATTTTATTCATTAACTCATCCAGTGATATTCTTATTAAAGTCCACTTATAGTTTTGGGGTAAGGATAGGATTTGTTATTTGGACATTGAATTGTATAATAATATTCAAAGGAAACGATATGAGTAATCTAGTCATTATAAACCTATTTTCTCTGACTCTTATTTGTTCTATAATAGTCATCATCCCAACAGACAAAAATATAATATAGTTAAAGGAGAGATGGTGAGATTACCACAGATGATTTCTGATCGATAAAGATTTTTTCAAGAGGTAGACATTTTAAAAAGCATATTATATGAAAGAGGCTATCCAGTGAAATTATGTGAAGATGTGGAGAAGGAAGTATTATCCAGACAGGAGAGTAATTTTAAAATGATTTTGAGTGGGGTAAGTTGAGGAATGATATTAACAGTGCTCTCATTTCTAAACTTGAGAAAGTCATGATTTTACCTTTTAGTAATAGGAACAGTAAAATCAAAGAAATCATTAAAAGGAGCTGGAACATACAGGTTAATATACATAAACCTTTAATGACCATATTGGGTAAGGTGATGAACTTTGTGTTTAAAGGGGGTAAAAACCTAAAAACTATGTTAGAAGAGAGTAATAAGGCTAATAAGGACAAAGTCGAGATGGAAACTTGTGGGACTTTTTCATATTGTTCATATATTAATACCAGTGACAAACTAAGAATAGTTACTTATCCTAAGGATATTTATTGTAAGGGGAAATACAATTGTAAACCAGTGTGGGTCCACGTAGTCCGAAACTGAAAAGGCACAATTCTCCATTTCTTTGATAACGGTCACTCAAAGTGTCTAAAATAATATTTTATTAATAATTATGTTAAGCGCTTTAGTCCCCTAAACTTGAGACTTCTTCAGAACATACCTAGAATTAATCAAACTTCATTTAAATAGCAAAAAGTTCAGGTAGTTAGTTAACTAACTAATCTAGAAGGTATAAGATCATATTTAAAACTAATCATCCATTACATTATAAATATATATATATATATATATATATATATATATATATATATAAAAGCACCAGATGCAATAAATTCAGTCGTGTGAATCTAAACAACTTTAGTAAAATCTTTGTAAAATGCATTATATTAAAAAAATTATAAAATAGTAGAATTCAGCAATGCATTTAATATTTCTTCACAGTTTTGCTCCTCTCATTTTAAGGATTGGCTGAATGGATATATGGTCATTCAAGCCAGGTTTCACAGTAGAGTCCAGTTTAATTTGCCAGAGTAATCCCTATATTCCAATTTATTTTCCCAATATCACCCTCTGGCACTTGGTTGACTGCCTTCAGATATTATTGTTACTCCTCCATTTCTTTTCTCCTTTCTCATTATTACATAATTAAAATTAACTGATATGACAAATGTTCTCTACTTTGTTTTGTTCATAAACTCCTCATCTACCTCCTTCCATTTGTTACTACATATTACACTTCACTTTTTTCTCTTCTCTATGACGACCGAAATTTAAAATGTTTCTGCAAGCATCATGTTTCTTTTGCTGTATACTTTTACCTCTGTACACCTCTCCTACTGCAGTATACTCCGCACACTATGAAATCTTGAGTTGCCACACCAATATATCGCCCTGCCTTTTTACTCTCTCATCTTTGACTTTATTCTAAGGACAAAGTACTTCACTTCCACCACTCTACTCAAAAAACAAAACTTATACATGTCCCCTCTAAACAGTGTATGACCTCTCAGTAATCCTACAGTGTCATGATGTTCACCCAAGTCCGGGCCCCAAAAACTCAATAATAAATATAAATAGCAAAGAACCACCCCTACAAATATGTGAATTAAGTGACACACTTTTAGTTACCATCCCAAACTATACCTCTTCCTAACTGTAATGTCCAGTCATTAAACAATCACCTTGCCATACTAATATGCCTTATTAGTCTCTTTGAAAGGGAAATTCTTATATGCCTTTCCACTCATTCCACAGACGATACAAAATGCTGATATGCAGTATTGATTATACCTTATTTTTCATCTAGCCAAGTGCACACTTTAAGATACACAAAGAATAAATTTGCTTATACTACAAAAGGGCCTTGTCATTCATCCAGTTCTAAAAATTCTGAATCTGAATGTTTGTATTCTGAAGAAGTGCTGCTGGTATTAAAAGAGAAAAAGAAACCTGCTACAAGAAACTGTTACATTTTCAAATGGAAACAATTTTCTGTCTGATGTCACAGAAGAACACAGGACCCTTATCAACTGGGTATATGTACCAACATGGAGATGATGTACCAACCTCAAATGTCCTTGAGAGCTGCTTAATGTAGGGCCAGCATACAGCTTTGTCAAGGGACATCTTTTGGCCATTTCAGCCTTCTTTCCTATGGACCCCCCCACCCACTTCGTTATATTATGAGGTCAGACAATTATTAAAAGCTGACGTTCATATCAGGCTCTCAAGAAAATCATCAGTCTTGATTGGGATCTGAAGTATGTCCTGGAAAAACTAACTCTGCCTGCTTCTGAACCAGCCTGCCCTGCACCTTTATAGGTTCATAGGTGTTTACTAGGCTAACAACCACAAGGGCCTTTTTAAGCCTAGCCATGCATCCCAAATCTCTGACAAGTTCTGGTACACTTGCTATGTGTAAGCAGAGGCTTGGGAGATGAAACATTTACAAGTAGGGGCCTGGGACATGAACCATTTACAGGTTGCCTGTGTCTATTAGACACATAGGTGCCAAGTCAGGGATGTATTTCCTTTTCCTCATCCAATTGTCCAAGTTATGCTTGAATATGGTTAGGAAGGAACTGTGCTTCACATGGATGGGGAGCCTGTTGCAGAGATGGGGTAGTCTCTGGGATACATACCTGTCTCTCCAGCAGGTTTATATCACAGGCAAGGTTTAAGTCTTTAGAATGGGTAATTCTGGTGCTGTTTGTTTTGTGGATATGCAGGAGGTCCATCAGAGTGGGGTCTGACAGTGCACTATATGCCAGGCATAGATCTCCCCTCAATAGCTTGTAGGAAACAGAATATAGGGATAGTGCCTTCATGTGGTCTGTATAGGACATTTTACTTATGCCCTGTATTCTTTTAGTGAGCAACTTATGTGGACATTCCATTTGCTGGATAGGCCTGGCTAGGTACATACCAAAAGGGGCATTGTACTCAATGACAGGTCTGATGAATGCTGAATACAGTGGAACAATGATTTCCTTGAACCTAGGTGCCATACCTTTGTTTATAAGTTGCACAATAGAATGATTTCCTTACTAATGTAGACAGACACATAATGGTCAAAGGATAGATTACTGTCTGTGTTTGTCCCTAAGTCCCTGACTACTGGGTTGACTCTAACGGGCGTTTTGTCAATATGATAGTTACCTGGCGTGGATGACTTCCCAAAGGATACTACTATGCATTTCTTGGCCTTTAGTTTTAGTCCATGGCTCTGACATCAGTTTCTTGTCTGTGTCAGCCCTTCCTAGAGCATTTGTTTTGGTGTGGGATTCAGTGACAGCTCCTAATTTGCAATCATCTGGAAATTTAGTCAGCCAGAGACCATTGACATTGGCCTTGACTTCAGAGAAGTAAATGCCAAAAAGGAGCGGTTCAAGGACCAATTGCTGAGGGACTCCACTTGTGACTGGCCTCTTTCTAGAGGTGGACTCCCCAGTTCTAACTTTTTGGGTCCTGTCTGTGAGCCAGTTGGCTATCCACTGGGTGACATACGAGTTTGTACCTAACCTCTTGAGTTTGTCAGCAATTCCTGTGTGGGGTATTGTGTCAAATGCCTTGGCCAGGTCAGGGTACACAGTGTGAACTATTTTGCCCTCATCCATTGCTTTGCTGATGTTCTCAAAAAAGTCAACTGGGTTGAGTAGGCATGACCTGCCCTTGATGAAACCTAAGTTGGTTGGGTCCAGTGTCTGGAGGTTTACTATGTCATTATTGATCATTTCCATGATAATTATTTCCATGGCTTTGCATCTAAGACTTTTGAGACTTATGAGTCTGTAGTTTCCAGGGTCTGTAGATAGCCCACTGTTGTGCAAAGGGATGACTGTTGCTATTCTTCATTCATGAGGCATGAAGCCTGTTTGGAGGCTACAGTTAAATAGGAATTCCAGAGGGCCTGATAGGTCATGTTTCATGCTATTTAGAAGTTATCCTGGGATATTGTCTGGGCCCATTGATGCAGTGTTCTTAGCCTTAGAGCATTAAGGACCTGTTCCATAGTGATAGCAGGGGGAGTTATTTCTGTACCTGGAAGACATTCCTTTTAGTGAATGTCTGAAAAGTGAACAAGACCAATAATAAAAAAAAAAAAAACGTTTCCAGGCAGCTCAGCAGAATAATTTACTTGGCAATATAATATACCTGGCAATATAATAAGCCAAATTTCTTTATTCCACAAACAGAAAGTAAAATTGAATTTCAAGCAGGTTAAAGTAGAATTAGATTCCAGACAGGTTGCAAGACAAATATTAAACACAAGCGCTTTCGCTCGGAATATTCTGAGCTTTCTCAAGTAAAACAATTCTATCCTTACAGCCTGTACTTAAATAACACCTGCTAAATTAGTTAATTAATTTCCATCTGCAGCATTAAAAGAACAGTTCATATTTAAATAAAAAAAAAACATCTAAAAATTCAAGCAAATTGAATAAATAGGTGGCCATTAATCCCTGTTCCAAATATTAAATACTATATTATATACTAAAAATCATAAAATCATCTGAATTACATATTTAACATGTAGTTTAAAAAACAAACAATTTAATGTTAAACATCTCATTTGCTGTTTTACAAAATAGTTTATAAGCAATGTGGTTAAAACTGCTATGATCTTCCCAGAATATCAATTCCTTTAGGGATCAAAACATTAAAAAGTTGAAAAATACTCTAAAAATACAATGAAGAACAGGAACAACTGGGAAATGTGCCCAGATGAGATGGGAAATAATGAAAAATAAAAATAAAAAACCTCCAGTGAACCACAATCATAACCTTGCCCTTCTTAATCTTAACACCGAACTAATACTTATAGTGTCATTTAGTCCAGGTGGCTTTCCTGCATCTAGCCTCAATTGCCATATGAGCTCCCTGTATTCCAAGGTTGCTTCCCAATCCCCTCCCCTGGCATCAGGGGTGACCTGCTCAAGAACTATAAACTTCAACTTGAAGTTAGGGCAACTGAGAGAGTGCTTATAAAAAGCATTGTTTTCTTTTTTCTTCTCTATGTCATAAAAATGCTCATAGAGCCTCTTTCTTAATTCCCTCTCAGTTTTCCCTACATAAAAACTTGAGCAGGTCGTGCATTGGCCTAAATAAACTACCCCCTTAGTACCACAAGAGAAGGAACCATACGGTTGGATGTTAAATTTTCTTGACTTAAGATATAGATTGGGTTCGTTCAAAATTGCATGGCACTGGCTGCAGGCTCCACATTTGTGGGTCCCTCTGCGTAAGTGTTGCCTGTTCCCATGCGTCCGTGGTCTCCTCTCAAACAGTTCTTTAAAATTAATCCCTCTCTTCCTAATAAATTTTGGTTTGGAAGGGAGGTTCTGCTTAAGATCCTCATGAGATGTAAGAATTGACCAATACTTTGAAATCACCCTTTCTATCTCCAGGGCATTACTGGAGTATGTATAGATAAAATTGTTATTGTTACCTAGTTGTTCCACGCTGGGTACCAAAGATGGAACTGAATTAATTAAGCCTTTACCAAGAAGTGGTGCATAGGAGGAATCCCTTAACGCCCGTACCTCTGCTGTTAATGTTATCAATAGATCCAAGGGGTATCCACGTTTAAGAAACATAGAATGTAACGTTGTGATTTCTTTGTTAAAATCTTCAAGCTTACTACGCATCCTGGAGGCCCTGATTAACTGCCCCTTGACTATTCCTTTTTTCTGGTAAAAGGGGTGTAAACTATTATAGTGCAATAGAGAATTGGAAAAGGTGGGCTTTCGGAAAATTTTAGATTGAAAACCACCAGCTGTCTGGTCCTTATAAATAGTGACATCCAGGTAGTTGAGCTCTGTACTGCTGACAGAATGTGTAAAGCGAAGAACGTTGGTAGTAGTGTTTATATAGCTCAAAAATACAGCTAGCTCATTCGCGGTGCCTCCCCAAAGGATGCAGATGTCTTCCAAATATCTGCGATAATGAACCAGGTGTTTTACCCAAGATGAAGTGAAAATGTATGTACACTCCCATCTGTGGAGGACCACATTAGCATAGAGAGTGGCACAGGAAGCTCCCATAGCCACCCCCCTGCATTGTTTAAAAAGTTCCCCATTAAAAAAGACAAAGTTGTTTTCAAGTACTACCCTCATCAGGTCTACAAGCAGGTTGGTTAAACTGTTACCCAGGTTGGTCTCCATGTTGAAAAAGTCCCCAAACCAATCAAGACCCGTGTCATGCAGGATACTGGGGAACAGGTCCTTGATGTCAATTGTGACCATTAATAACTCAGGTGGATATTTGTCCACCGGGATTGTTTTAAGAAACTCCCATGAATCTTTACATACATGATTTAACAGGGATACAAACGGTTTTGCTATGTAATCAACAAATTTCCCTAACGGCTCAGTTATGCTTCCTGCACCTGCTACTATTGGTCTGAAAACAAGCGGATCTATCCCTTTGTGAATTTTAGGGATGCCAAATAACACAGGAATCCTAGGTTTATTAACATAAAGATAATTATAGAGCCTTTCATTTATGGCACCCTGCAATAGACAGAAAGTAGGTATTTTATTTTGGAGACGGCAATGTTGTATTCATTGCGGGAGATTAAAGTGTATTGCTCATCATCCTGCAACATGTAATGTATGTGAGCCTCATAGTTAGAATCATACATTAACACAACTCCCCCACCCTTATCCAGTTGCATGATTCTTACACCTTCCTTTCCCAAAAGTTTAATGAATTCAAGTTCCTCATTACTGATGTTACCGTGCACTATACTGGGTTCATTAACGGGAAACATACGAAAATCATGCTGCACTAGATCTTCAAACAACTTAACCACCGGATGTGGGGGGGGGGGTTAAAGTACTTGTTCTAGTAAGCCCTCGATTGTTACATGGTTTACCCCTAAATAAATGCATTAAGTTCAAACCCCTAGTAAAAAGTTTGAGCTCAACCAGCATGGATGGTAAATCGCAACTTTTACTGGGAACAAAATGAAGCCCTCGAGTGAAGACCTCAAACGCAATGTTATCCACACCAAAATCTGTGTAGTTGTAGATAGTGTAATCATTCCTTGTGGATATAACACAATTTCCTTCTTTTGTTTGCATAATGTTATCAGTACAATCAGGGTTTTTAAGAACAACGGAGTTTGGGTCCGTTGTTATACCCCCCTAGTAATGCAGAGTTAGGGACTAATGCTGTTTGTTGCTCCAAGCTGCAGGTGGTTTTTGGTGCTTCTGCCCCCATACCCCGGTTCTCCCGGGGTGCTGATGAAAATCCTGATTAGAGAATTTTCTCCCTTTCTCCGCAAGCCTTTCACTTCTGCGGGGAGGGTCATCCATCTCATTAAGGAAGACATCACCCCTCGCATTACTATTAACAGTTTCTTGCCCATACTCAACCCTAGCTTTATTAATGGAGGGATAGGCTAAGCCTTCCCTATATTCCATTAAATCCCTTTCTAACTTCCTCATTTTTCTGTTTATTACCTTCCCACAAAATTGATCTACATCATAAAAAGCCTTTTCATAATCATTGAAAAATCATTGTCAACAGTAACTGCTTCATTCAAAACATTCAATTCGTCCATCAAAGTTTTGGCTTTTGCCTCATATTCAGTAATCATTAATTGTAACATCTCAATTCCAGCCCTGTCAAAAATGTCGCAGAGCTTTTTGTAATATACAGTCCCAGGTTTAGCATTATTGGGAAATTTATAAAAGCGCAACCCTTTGGGTATGCGCTTAACATTTACACATTCCCTAAGATAGTCTATCTCTAGTTGGTTATTCCTAAAAGTATACAGCTTTTTCTTAAATTCATTAAATTCAGTTTCTGTCCTGGGAACAGTGTTTAGAGAAAAAGTACCTTTATGAAAAGCAAATTGCTGGCCCGCCCAGCTGGAAAAATTAAAATCTTTTTGTTTGTCCTTAGAGAGTTTTCTCCGTGTAGTGTGCTCACTTCGATCATTGTTGGAAACCTTCGGCACTTCCAAACTGGTAGGAATAGTGAATATCGTGGATTGCGTTCCATTACGCCCTTCCGTATTAAAAGATGGAACTTTACCTCTTTGAAAAGCAGCATGTTGCTGGTTTCCTGCAGGGAGGGAATCCTCCCCATTGTTCCCTTTCAAAAGACCTCTTAGTTCCGTCAACATCGCCAGAACCTGATTGAATTCGGTTCGAGTTACCGGAAGTTCATTAGTAGTATCCTTCAGTAAACCCGGGGTGACCTCTGGGTTAAAAACCTCTGCTTCTGCAGCCATGGAAAAAAGGCAAGATCCAATGAATGTCTGAACAGCGAACAAGACCAATAAAAAAAAAAAAAACGTTTCCAGGCAGCTCAGCAGAATAATTTACGTGGCAATATAATGTACGTGGCAGTATAATAAGCCAAATTTCTTTATTCCACAAACAGAAAGTAAAATTGAATTTCAAGCAGGTTGAAGTAGAATTAGATTCCAGACAGGTTGCAAGACAAATATTAAACACAAGCGCTTTCGCTCGGAATATTCTGAGCTTTCTCAAGTAAAACAATTCTATTATACCATGCGAACATCGCAAACCCGACAAACGTGCATGTTGATTGGGTAATCCAACCAGCGTGCACATAGTAAATCCTACAAGAAACAACGCAAAAAGTCCGGTCGCTAAATATCATGCGGCGACAGCAAATAAACAGTAAAGTAAAGTAAATCTAATACCCAAAACACACAACAATTTAACGAAAACACAGAAAACTAACCAATTTCCATACTACACTCCTCATTCCCTCACCTCGAACACTAAAAAAATAAAAAGTCATGCAGTCGCAAATACATCACACACACACTACATAACCACCACTTATAACACAATAAAACCAAGCATTCTCATAAAACCATTCACTTACATATATTCCCTACAATACCTATACACAGACAACTCCAAAAATGAACATACTAAAACACACCACACATCCCTCGCAAAGTCAAAAACACACACCATACCGAACGTCCACATCAGCATACATCTAATAAAAGCACATACAACACCACCATCTAGTGACCAAATAGTAAAAGTACATATTTTAAAAAAATTGATACAAATTAAAACTACACCACATTTCAACATACCTATAACTACTAAAACATAACTACACGTTATAAACTTCTACACTGCTTAAACTATATTATACCAAGCACCACCTAGCCCTTTCCTAACATTTCCTGAAAAACTAAAAAATAACATGTATTTAAATTAAAACAGAAATAAACAATAAACACAAACTGAAAGTGTGGACTATTTTATCTCACAAAAGTGGAAGAATACAAAAAAGCAAACAAAAACATAAATAACAACAATACAAACATAATACAAAACAAACTAACACCATGGTATAATAGCAATAACCCACTTCTGGGTGTGGGTAATGCTGGATTTACCCACGGTTGTCTTTGTTTGGTCCCTCGGGCTTCGACCTCGGGACCAAACCACGCCAACCGTGGGTAAATCCAGCATTACCCACACCCAGGCGTGGGTTATTGCTATATCCTTACAGCCTCTATTTAAATAACACCTGATAAATTAGTTAATTAATTTCCATCTGCAGCATTAAAAGAACAGTTCCTATTTAAATAAAAAAAAATCTAAAAATTCAAGCAAATTGAATAAATAGGTGGCCATTAATCCCAGTTCCAAATATTAAATACTACATTATATACTAAAAATCATAAAATCATCTGAATTACATATTTAACATGTAGTTTAAAAAACAAACAATTTAATGTTAAACATCTCGTTTGCTGTTTTACAAAATAGTTTATAAGCAATGTGGTTAAAACTGCTATGATCTTCCCAGAATATCAATTCCTTTAGGGATCAAAACATTAAAAAGTTGAAAAATACTCTAAAAATACAATGAAGAGCAGGAACAACTGGGAAATGTGTCCAGCTGAGATGGGAAATAACAATGAAAAATAAAAAACCTCCAGTGAGGTTTTTATAAGCACTCTCTCAGTTGCCCTAACTTCAAGTTGAAGTTTATAGTTCTTGAGCAGGTCACCCCTGATGCCAGGGGAGGGGATTGGGAAGCAACCTTGGAATACAGGGAGCTCATACGGCAATTGAGGCTAGATGCAGGAAAGCCACCCGGACTAAATGACACTATAAGTATTAGTTTGGTGTTAAGATTAAGAAGGGCAAGGTTATGATTGTGGTTCACTGGAGGTTTTTTATTTTTATTTTTCATTGTTATTTCCAATCTCAACTGGACACATTTCCCAGTTGTTCCTGTTCTTCATTGTATTTTTAGAGTATTTTTCAACTTTTTAATGTTTTGATCCCTAAAGGAATTGATATTCTGGGAAGATCATAGCAGTTTTAACCACATTGCTTATAAACTATTTTGTAAAACAGCAAACGAGATGTTTAACATTAAATTGTTTGTTTTTTAAACTACATGTTAAATATGTAATTCAGATGATTTTATGATTTTTAGTATATAATGTAGTATTTAATATTTGGAACTGGGATTAATGGCCACCTATTTATTCAATTTGCTCGAATTTTTAGATGTTTTTTTTGATTTAAATAGGAACCGTTCTTTTAATGCTGCAGATGGAAATTAATTAACTAATTTATCAGGTGTTATTTAAGTAGAGGCTGTAAGGATAGAATTGTTTTACTTGAGAAAGCTCGGAATATTTCGAGCGAAAGCGCTTGTGTTTAATATTTGTCTTGCAACCTGTCTGGAATGTAATTCTACTTTAACCTGCTTGAAATTCAGTTTTACTTTCTGTTTGTGGAATAAAGAAATTTGGCTTATTATATTGCCACGTATATTATATTGCCACATAAATTATTCTGCTGAGGTGCCTGGAAACGTTTTTTTTTTATTGGTCTTGTTCGCTGTTCAGACATTCATTGGATCTTGCCTTTTTTCCATGGCTGCAGAAGCGGAGGTTTTTAACCCAGAGGTCACCCCGGGTTTACTGAAGGATACTACTAATGAACTTCCGGTAACTCGAACCGAATTCAATCAGGTTCTGGCGATGTTGACGGAACTAAGAGGTCTTTTGAAAGGGAACAATGGGGAGGATTCCCTCCCTGCAGGAAACCAGCAACATGCTGCTTTTCAAAGAGGTAAAGTTCCATCTTTTAATACGGAAGGGCGTAATGGAACGCAATCCACAATATTCACTATTCCTACCAGTTTGGAAGTGCCGAAGGTTTCCAACAATGATCGAAGTGAGCACACTACACGGAGAAAACTCTCTAAGGACAAACAAAAAGATTTTAATTTTTCCAGCTGGGCGGGCCAGCAATTTGCTTTTCATAAAGGTACTTTTTCTCTAAACACTGTTCCCAGGATAGAAACTGAATTTGATGAATTTAAGAAAAAGCTGTATACTTTTAGGAATAACCAACTAGAGATAGACTATCTTAGGGAATGTTTAAATGTTAAGAGCATACCCAAAGGTTTGCGCTTTTATAAATTTCCCAATAATGCTAAACCTGGGACTGTATATTACAAAAAGCTCTGCAACATTTTTGACAGGGCTAGAATTGAGATGTTACAATTAATGATTACTGAATATGAGGCAAAAGCCAAAACTTTGATGGACGAATTGAATGTTTTGAATGAAGCAGTTACTGTTGACAATGATTTTTCAATGATTAAGCATGATTATGAAAAGGCTTTTTATGATGTAGATCAATTTTGTGGGAAGGTAATAAACAGAAAAATGAGGAAGTTAGAAAGGGATTTAATGGAATATAGGGAAGGCTTAGCCTATCCCTTCATTAATAAAGCTAGGGTTGAGTATGGGCAAGAAACTGTTAATAGTAATGCGAGGGGTGATGTCTTCCTTAATGAGATGGATGACCCTCCCCGCAGAAGTGAAAGGCTTGCGGAGAAAGGGAGAAAATTCTCTAATCAGGATTTTCATCAGCACCCCGGGAGAACCGGGGTATGGGGGCAGAAGCACCAAAAACCACCTGGAGCTTGGAGCAACAAACAGCATTAGTCCCTAACTCTGCATTACTAGGGGGTATAACAACTGACCCAAACTCCGTTGTTCTTAAAAACCCTGATTGTACTGATAACATTATGCAAACAAAAGAAGGAAATTGTGTTATATCCACAAGGAATGATTACACTATCTACAACTACACAGATTTTGGTGTGGATAACATTGCGTTTGAGGTCTTCACTCGAGGGCTTCATTTTGTTCCCAGTAAAAGTTGCGATTTACCATCCATGTTGGTTGAGCTCAAACTTTTTACTAGGGGTTTGAACTTAATGCATTTATTTAGGGGTAAACCATGTAACAATCGAGGGCTTACTAGAACAAGTACTTTAACCCCCCCCCCACATCCGGTGGTTAAGTTGTTTGAAGATCTAGTGGAGCATGATTTTCGTATGTTTCCCGTTAATGAACCCAGTATAGTGCATGGTAACATCAGTAATGAGGAACTTGAATTAATTAAACTTTTGGGAAAGGAAGGTATAAGAATCATGAAACCGGATAAGGGTGGGGGAGTTGTGTTAATGTATGATTCTAACTATGAGGCTCACATACATTACATGTTGCAGGATGATGAGCAATACACTTTAATCTCCCGCAATGAATACAACATTGCCGTCTCCAAAATAAAATACCTACTTTCTGACTGTCTACTGCAGGGTGCCATAAATGAAAGGCTCTATAATTACCTTTATGTTAATAAACCTAGGATTCCTGTGTTATTTGGCATCCCTAAAATTCACAAAGGGATAGATCCCCTTGTTTTCAGACCAATAGTAGCAGGTGCAGGAAGCATAACTGAGCCGTTAGGGAAATTTATTGATTACATAGCAAAACCGTTTGTATCCCTGTTAAATCATGTATGTAAAGATTCATGGGAGTTTCTTAAAACTATCCCGGTGGACAAATGTCCACCTGAGTTGTTAATGGTCACAATTGACATCAAGGACCTGTTCCCCAGTATCCCGCATGACACGGGTCTTGATTGGTTTGGGGACTTTTTCAACATGGAGACCAACCTGGGTAACAGTTTAACCAACCTGCTTGTAGACCTGATGAGGGTAGTACTTGAAAACAACTTTGTCTTTTTTAATGGGGAACTTTTTAAACAACGCAGGGGGGTGGCTATGGGAGCTTCCTGTGCCACTCTCTATGCTAATGTGGTCCTCCACAGATGGGAATGTACATACATTTTCACTTCATCTTGGGTAAAACACCTGGTTCATTATCGCAGATATTTGGATGACATCTGCATCCTTTGGGGGAGGCACCGCGAATGAGCTAGCTGTATTTTTGAGCTATATAAACACTACTACCAACTTTCTTCGCTTTACACATTCTGTCAGCAGTACAGAGCTCAACTACCTGGATGTCACTATTTATAAGGACCAGACAGCTGGTGGTTTTCAATCTAACATTTTCTGAAAGCCCACCTTTTCCAATTCTCTATTGCACTATAATAGTTTACACCCCTTTTACCAGAAAAAAGGAATAGTCAAGGGGCAGTTAATCAGGGCCTCCAGGATGCGTAGTAAGCTTGAAGATTTTAACAAAGAAATCAGAACGTTACATTCTATGTTTCTTAAACGTGGATACCCCTTGGATCTATTGATAACATTAACAGCAGAGGTACGGGCATTAAGGGATTCCTCCTATGCACCACTTCTTGGTAAAGGCTTAATTAATTCAGTTCCATCTTTGGTACCCAGCATGGAACAACTAGGTAACAATAACAATTTTATCTAAACATACTCCAGTAATGCCCTGGAGATAGAAAGGGTGATTTCAAAGTATTGGTCAATTCTTACATCTCATGAGGATCTTAAGCAGAACCTCCCTTCCAAACCAAAATTTATTAGGAAGAGAGGGATTAATTTTAAAGAACTGTTTGAGAGGAGACCACTGATGCATGGGAATAGGCAACACTTACGCAGAGGGACCCACAGATGTGGAGCCTGCAGCCAGTGCCATGCAATTTTGAACGAACCCAATCTATATCTTAAGTCAAGAAAATTTAACATCCAACCGTATGGTTCCTTCTCTTGTGGTACTAAGGGGGTAGTTTATTTAGGCCAATGCACGACCTGCTCAAGTTTTTATGTAGGGAAAACTGAGAGGGAATTAAGAAAGATGCTCTATGAGCATTTTTATGACATAGAGAAGAAAAAATAAAACAATGCTTTTTATAAGCACTCTCTCAGTTGCCCTAACTTCAAGTTGAAGTTTATAGTTCTTGAGCAGGTCACCCCTGATGCCAGGGGAGGGGATTGGGAAGCAACCTTGGAATACAGGGAGCTCATATGGCAATTGAGGCTAGATGCAGGAAAGCCACCTGGACTAAATGACACTATAAGTATTAGTTCGGTGTTAAGATTAAGAAGGGCAAGGTTATGATTGTGGTTCACTGGAGGTTTTTTATTTTTATTTTTCATTGTTATTTCCCATCTCAACTGGACACATTTCCCAGTTGTTCCTGTTCTTCATTGTATTTTTAGAGTATTTTTCAACTTTTTAATGTTTTGATCCCTAAAGGAATTGATATTCTGGGAAGATCATAGCAGTTTTAACCACATTGCTTATAAACTATTTTGTAAAACAGCAAACGAGATGTTTAACATTAAATTGTTTGTTTTTTAAACTACATGTTAAATATGTAATTCAGATGATTTTATGATTTTTAGTATATAATGTAGTATTTAATATTTGGAACTGGGATTAATGGCCACCTATTTATTCAGTTTGCTTGAATTTTTAGATGTTTTTTTTATTTAAATAGGAACTGTTCTTTTAATGCTGCAGATGGAAATTAATTAACTAATTTATCAGGTGTTATTTAAGTAGAGGCTGTAAGGATAGAATTGTTTTACTTGAGAAAGCTCGGAATATTCCGAGCGAAAGCGCTTGTGTTTAATATTTGTCTTGCAACCTGTCTGGAATCTAATTCTGCTTTAACCTGCTTGAAATTCAATTTTACTTTGTTTGTGGAATAAAGAAATTTGGCTTATTATATTGCCACGTATATTATATTGCCACGTAAATTATTCTGCTGAGCTGCCTGGAAACGTTTTATTCCTTTTAGTGACACTAAGATCTGCAAAAAAGTTCAACAGGGTTACAGGCTTTTGTGTGCTCTCTTCTCTTTTTTTTTTTCAAAACAGTAGAATAACCTTTTGGAATAATCCATCTTTTGTATCTAAGGTGGTCACTGAAATGTCTCTCAATCAGTCTGTTTACTTTCCTACGTTTTCCAAAGCTTCAAAATAGGAGGATAGAATTCTTCATTTACTGGATGTCCACAGACAAATAAGATTTTATTTGTAGAAAACAAAGTCCATCAGAAAACCTGACCATTTTTTGTTTCATTTTATGGAGAGAAGATGGGCTTCCCTGTTTCTAAACAAAACATGTAGAGGTGGATTTCTCTTGAGATATCTTTTTGTTATTCTTTCAATAGAAAATCTCCAAGGTCAAATTGCAACTCACTGTACTAGAGCAGTTGTCACTTCCGGAGTTTGTTTCAAGGATCTGGATTCAGTATCTATTCTAGATGCAGCAACCTAATCATCCATTCACAATACACTACAAGTGTCTTGTGTTTCTAGGGCTAAACCTGTTTTCCTTTTCCAGAAATTCTGTGGAGCTTTTGGATACCAGTTAACTTGGAAGTTGATAATGGACAGCAATTTCATTCAGACGATTTCCAGTTAGTTGCCCTAAGCTATTACTTTTTCTATACCTACAGTGATGTACCATATCCAGGCAGTGTAAAGGCTTTCCCTGTGAAAACTTTGCTTTCTTTGATGATATACTGGAAAGCAGTGGATTCTAGAAGATTTCTAGCGACAACTAGTGGTCCTCTTTATTTTCTTCTACAAGGAATAACATGCTGGATTCCTTGTTTACATCCAGGGCAGATTTGACTTGGGCCTCCCTCCGGGGACTCTTGAATTCCTGTCCTTCATCCTTTCGGGTTGGACAAGCTATGGTAGCCTAGCCGTAGGCTACTGCAGCAATGACAATGATAAACATATTACATTTGTGTAAGTTACACTTCCCCATAACAGTAGATGTTCGAATTTCTCATTGCTGCAGTAGACATACCCACTCACTATCCATCCATCTTCTTGAATGTATTTTTCCTTTTTTCCCCCTGTTTTTATGTGTACCAATTCAGGACGAATTCTTCCATCTTTGCTTGGGGGCAAGAACATCCTGAAGATTTTAGTCACTCTGGCTGCTTATGTAGCTCCCTGTAAAAGGGCTTAGCCTTTTAGCAGCTGGAGTGACTGTGAGTGAAATGTTAGAACTTTGGGAAGCTGGCCAATTGCTGTATGTTTGGCAGGATGCAACCATAGGCTACTGTAGCAGTGAGGAATTCGAGCATCTGTTGTTATGGTCAGTGCAACTCTCTCTCAGCTATGCTTTTCTCCAAATATCTAAAATTTTACTTTCTCTCCTTTCACTCTAAATCCTGCTACTCAAATCTTATCTTCATTTTAGTCAGGTATGCATCAGTCATTTAAACAGTATCATAATCTCAAATTCTTCTTAAAGGGTGGGCATCTTACTATTGCAGATCTCCATAGTTCCCAAACTGTTGTACACATGCAGTAAAACTACTTCTCGGTCACTAGTACACTGCATTATTAAAATTTTTTCTTTCTTTTTTTTTTTCTCCAGACTTCCTCTGACTAACGACCATCTCCCCAGACATTCTTTTAGCTCTTTCATTTTCCCTGATGGAGAGCCTCATGGTTTATTCATTTCCTGGGGGTGAGCAAACCATGAGTGGTGCTATCATTCTTGAGGAGATTCCATGTGTTTTACTTTAAGCACTGTCTCTCTCCCCTTTCCATAACCATTAACTACTAACTCCTCCGCCTACCAACTTTCCACGGACTGACTCACCTCACTTTCTAATTCTACTCCAACCCTTATATTCCACCTCACCCCAGAAATAACTAACCACAGCCAACTTTCCGTATACCATTACTCCTTCTCTACCCTACCAATTCACCCTCTCTCACCCACACCCATCTGCTTTCATCTTAGCCTCCCATATTTAAACACTACTCAGCTATGTCTCTTTTCTTTAACATCTTTCTCATACTCATTCTCCACCTCTCTTTCCTTCTAAGTCTAACATCATATCACACAACCTATCTTCCTTCCCCACCCTCCCGCACCAAATCAACCCAGTATCACACCCTGCCTAGCTACACTGCTATCTGCTCTAGCCTATATCTAACTGTAATCCTATCCTACAAAAGAAAATTATCCTGCTCCCCACACAACAGCAACACAAAAAAGAAGCCTGTCCGTAGCTACTTCCCAACTCTCTGTAATTTGGCCCTCTGTGGTGACATACACCCAAATCCAGGCCCTTCACCACCTTCTCATAATTCTCCCATCTCCACAAAATGCTTCAGCTTCACCACTGTTAATCTCCAGAGCATTAGGAACAAATTTCCCCACCTACATGCTTGGCTAACGCAACACAAACCAGATTTTACCGCCATCACTGAAACATGGCTAAAGCCATATATCAAAGATTCTGAAATTCTTCCCCCAAACTACTCCTGCCTCTGATCTGACAGACTCCACAAAAAAGGTGGAGGTGTCGCCTTACTATTCCCAAGCACCTAGACAGTCATTCCATACTCTACGCCAATTCCCCCTTTCCCTTCTGCTGAGCTACTAGTTACTTTCCTCAAACTTAACAACTGCAAAACCCTTTGTATCATAGTTATATACATCCCCCAGGTAACAACTGTGCTATTCTACAAGACATTCTATCCTGAACAAGCCACAACATACAAAACGAAACTATAATACTAGGCAACGTCAATATCAATTGGCTAGACATCTCCAATAATAATCCCTCTACAAACATTAGCCTTCATACTTACTTTCAACTTATATCTGATATTACCAGACCTGACAAAAACAGAAACAAAGGGTCAACCTTGGATTGGATCCTGGTTTCTGATCCTGACAAATTCTCTTCCTCAGGCACTGTCCCAGACACGATGAGCGACCACTCTCCAGCGTTCACTATACATAAGCCCACCTCTACACTTAGCCTTCACCAATATAGATATTCTAGAGATTTATATCATTTCTCCCAAAATACCCTCAGTGACATCCTGCAGAAAACAAACTGGAGCCCACTGAAATCTCTTCCACTCAGTGAAGCTGTGGAATTCTTTAATTCCACATTTCACAGAACCCTAAAACAGTCTTGCCCCCACAGACTAAAGACGGTCAAATCAACACATGCCTGCTGGCTGGCAAAAGCCACAAAACACGTTATGTCATCTAGGGACAAAGCCTGGAAATCCAGGCAAAAAAACAAAACACCCTCCAACCTCATTCCATACAAACAACTTTGAAATTAGGCTAAACGTTTAGTTGCCAAAAACAAAAAATATATATATATCCAATCTTTTCAAGATCAGCATAAACAAAATCCCAAAAAATTGTGGGGAGTTATTAATTCCCTACTCCACCCAGGCATTAACAATACCCGGTGCCCAAACCCAGATAACCCCCCCCCCCGAGCTAGCCACCATCTTCAATACATACTTTCGTGACACCATCACCAAACTTACTACTACCTTCCCACCCATCAACCCAGACACATTAGGAGCACCATCATCACATAATCTCTCAAATCTCCTACCCAACTTCTCACTATCATCCATTCCCACATCCACCATCTTCTCCTTAAACTAAAACTTTGTACAAATGCCCCTGATAATCTGCCCGCAGAATACCTACAATTAGCAGCCCCTTCCATTGCTTATCCTATCAGCATCCTCCTCAATAGGTCAATTCAAGGATCATGTATACCAGATATCTGGAAGAAAGCATTTTTCATTCCCCTTCATAAAGGCGGTAACAACTCCGACATCTCAAACTTCCGTCCTATTGCCATTCTTTCCCCCATCTCTAAAATATTAGAGAAGTGTATCCATACACAGCTGCTAAATCATTTAGTAAAACACCAACTACTCTCTCCCACTCAACATGGCTTTAGGCCTGGATATAGTCCCCACACTGCCCTTATTTCCTTCTTAGACACAGTTAATAGAGCTCATGATGCTGGCTTCTTAGTTTCTGCTCTCTTTCTCGATCTATCAAAAGCATTTGACACCATTTCTCACACACTACTGCTCACAAAACTGTCTAACCTTAGACTACCAACCCACACCCTACAATCGTTTACCAACTACCACAGTAACAGGCAACAATCCACCAAATGGCAGCACTCCTCCTCCCCTTTCATTCCCACTAATGCAGGAGTTCCCCAGGGTTCACTACTGGGTCCCCTCCTCTTCAGAATATTTGTCAATAACTTTCATCAAACTCTAACCCATAGTTCTGTCATCCAATATGCAGGTGACTCAACAATAATCTACTCCTCAAAATCTCTCACCGAATTACAGCATCTCACCCAAGAAGCATTCACCTTTATCGAGCACTGGATGTCCCAGAATCACCTTGCCCTTAACCCCAATAAAACTAAACTCCTATTATTTACTCCCATAAAATCCAACCCCATTGACAAATCTCTATTTACTGTTATTTCCCAAAACAACACTGTCATACAAGTTGTCCCTAGTACATAATTGCTAGGTGTCATCATCGATGATAATCTAATATTTGACATTCACATGCACAGCAACATCAAAAAAATACTTTAAAACATTGTTGCCCTATACAGACACAATTACTACCTTAGTCTCTCTGCTAAAAAGGCCCTAGCCTCCATCACTCCTAATTCCAACTCTGCTATATGGTGCCCCCATCCTCACCAACCTACAGTCTTCCCTAAAAAAGTAAGTTTGACTCCTGCTACTATAAATCGCCAAATTTGTTACAAACTCAAAATACTCTACCCACCACTGCTCCTCACTGCATCAACTAAATTGACTAGAGTCTCCCCACCATCTTACTTACCTACAATTAACCACAGCCCACAAGTCAATCTTCCAACCTGAAAGCTACCCTTCCATCTCTTCAATACTGACTATATACCACCCCAGTCGTCACCTCAGGTCAGAAGACAAAATGCTGTTGTCTATAGATAAACCCAAACTCTGCTGGCCAAATGCTTTATTCCTATGCTGTCTCCAAGCTATGGAATAATCTTCCTCCATCTCTCAGAACTGTCAGTAATCCTGCATCCTTTAGAAAAATCTCCAAAAGTACATTTTCTGTTGCATTGGTTATGCTCCTGTACCCCACCATTAAATCCAAACACCTGATTTCCCACTCTAGATCCCCAATCTCTATCAGTCTTTATAAACTCTTCACCATTCTTGTCTATACCTTCCTGTCTCTTTCTGTCACCCGCTTCATACTTCTAACTCGTTCTTTTCACTTGCATTGCACCATAATATCTACATTTCTCAGCTACTAACCCTATATTGTAATATACCTTTACTCAAGCTCTTAACTCACTTACTCTACATCCTTCTTTCCTGTTCTTAACTGACTTCTATACACTTTCCCATTTCTACTGTCACTTCTGTACACTGCCATTTCTACTATCACTTTCTTCCATGTGATAGTAACTTCCCACATTATTTCATCCTAATGTATTAAGTGGTAGTAACTTCCCACGTTATTTCATCCTAATGTATTAACCTTTTTCTCTCTAACAGATTAAGATCTTCATTTTTAATTAATGTAATGACATCATTGTTATATTTTTTTTATATTTGCAACCTTGTACCCATTTTTCTATGTGCCAACATTGTTTTTAATTTGTTTTTGTATGTAATATTGTGGAGCTTTTCTCTCCAGGCCTCCAGTGGAAATGGGCTCATCCTATGCCCAGTGGACTTTCCCAGTCAACAAATACAATAAATAAGTAAAATAAATAAACATCCACAAGGTTGGGGTACAGTGGGCCTTTGTGAGACACATTCATTTTTCTTTGGTGATGTGATTAGCTAGCCCTACTAAAGACAAATACCTCCATGTGATTACAAGTTTGTAGCAGGGATTTTTCCACAAAGTATGTGCCCTGAGCACGTGCCCTAACGCTTCCCCAAAAAGAGGTGAGTAGACTGAGCATTATTTCTTTCTTTTCCCCAACATGAGCTGCTGCAGATGCACAAGCCACTAACTGATCTTAAGTCATCTGGATCATAGTCAAGGATGTAGCCCTCTCTGCCTACTTAACTGACCACCATACTATAGTGATTTAGCATGGTGTGTCAGTTTTGTTTCCTTAACACTGAATGTGTTTACATTTGAATACTATTTCTAGTGCTTAGAGAGGTTGTTTGCAAACCATTCAATATGCATGTGAATACTGTAATAATTTTTGTTTACAAGTGTCAGTACTTCTAAGGTAGGGACTGGAAATGGACTGGGTCAATATATTTATATTGTAAGCATCTAAGTCTAAATTAAATTAAATTTGGTATGGTCACCAAATGCAGTGACCACTCTCCCAACGTCAAATACTTAGGGGGAAAAAAAACAATCTTTTTTGATCTGTGAGTAGCATCTCCATGTTAAGGTACGTTGGTGCGGCACTGGATCATGGAGGGGTAGAGGTGTAGTAAAAAGTATTGCCACAACCGCAGGAATGCATTTTAATATACACTACTGATTTTGTTCTTACAGTGTGTCAGCAGAGTTTCACATCAATATTAGTTGCTACTTGGATGCCAAATTGTCTTTATGTCATTTGTTGGACACCCCCTTGTGATATATGTTCCAGTGATGTATAATATACGTTTGCCCCAAGGACTGATATTCATAATCATCTTCTTGGCTGGAGTTGATGCATTTTACTAGTGGGGATGACATTAGACTCACCAGGATCATGTACATTTGGAGGAACATTATTGAAAACTACACACTATTTAATCCCTAGTTTAATGTGATAAGCCTGATTTTGGAGAAACAGTATTGAATACCACCTAAGTCCATGTTCAATGTGATGAGCCTCATTTGTGTTACTTTTTCATAACACCATATAAAGGTCAACACAAAACTGCATTTTGACTTCCAAGATGGCTGCACATTGAATAACAGCTTAAATCTAGCTCTTCCAGTTTGAAAAAAACTCAACAGAGAAGGCGATTAGACTTTTGTGATTATGGGTAAATTTGATTTACTGGTTAGTAAGTGTACTGGCTGGATGCCAGGAAAAAAGAAATACAGAACAGCTGGAAAAATCAGCTACAAAAAGTGAGGAAGAAGAACTGACTGGGGAACGTTCTGCAACTGTTCAGAAAAAGAAATCCAACCTCCAGATATGACTTCCAGTAACCTACAAGAAGATGTAAGACAGCTGCACACAGACCTGGTTAAAATAAATTAAACACTGAAGGAGTATATTAACACAAACAACAAAAGGCTGGAAAAAAATGGAAGAAGCTTTAAACAGATATTCAGATGAGGTGATAAATAAAGCTTCAAAAAAAATCATAGGCTGAAATGAAGAAAATGCTGGTTGAATATGGGACTGCTCAGGAAGAGATGTTTAAAAAAATCATAGAATTAGAGAACAGAGCACACAGGGAAAACCTGAGATTTTTAGCTATACCAGAGAAGCTAGAAGGAACAGACTGCATTAATTTTATGAAAGCACATATAAGCAGCTGGATTGGTATTCCAAAGCAGGAGTTGTTAGTTGAAAGGGCACATCATGTATATTATCCAAACCTGGCTATGAGAAAGCAACCTAAACCTGTAATAGTAAAGATGCAATCCTACCAGCATAAGGAGTTGATTCTGACAAAAGTGTGGCAGAAGAACAAAATACTAAAAGTAGGAGACAGTGGAGTGTTTGTGGAGAATGATTACTCATTGTACACCAGGCAGAAGAGTAGTAAATTCATTCCACTATTCTGGGAATGCCGAGACACAGATATGATATTCAAGCTGCTGTAGCCAGCTGTCCTCAATGTATTCTTCCCTGGAGGGGCAAAATAATTTTTTGATGAAGCACATGCTGAGGAGGAAATATAAAAGTTTGTCCAACAAAAGGTGAACTGTGAAACAGAAGAAGATTCTGCTTCTTGTTCTACTGGTAATAAAGACCACAGAGAAACTGTACCTGTGAAACCTTTTCCACTGTTTCAGTGGAAAATGTTGGAGAGAATGAAGGGAGCATGAGCATTGACTAGAAGAATCGAGAATGCATTGGAAATGAAGCAGAGACAAGATTTGGGTGATGGAGAGGAACAGTAATAAAACCAGTAACTTAATGTGAGATTACAATGCAGTAATTATATTTGTGAAATATGACATAGCAAGAGAATCTGGAAATACTGACCTTTTTCAGAATTTATTGGACTTGGGGGGGTGCTCTAACGTATATGCCCTACTTCATGTAATTAATGTTCAGAAAAATGCTTTTGGGAGGGGAAGAGAGGGGAGAAAGTTAACTGTAAGTAAAGAAAAAAAATTCTTAATAGTGCTATTTTTGTGGTGATTGGTTTTCTTTGCATGCTGTAAAGTAAAGTTCAGTTTTAAGAAATATGTGCACTGCAGTGTAAAAAAAATAAGCCTGGTTAAAAAAAGCATGAGAAGAGAAAAATGCATGTGTTTTTTCTCATTCTTGCATGGGGGAATGACTGGAATAAGGACCTTAGATTGATTTAATAACGAGTTTTAAGAGAAAGCAAGTAAATGAAAAAGAATATTGAATATTATGAGGCTTTTTTTCTAGCAAAAGAATGCATGCTTAATATCAGTTCTAAATCTGGCCTCATCTTTCCATGGAAACAGTCTGATAAAGAGAAATTGAAAGTGTGGTTTTTGTGTCTCCATGGAAACAGTCTGATAATGAGAAATTGGCTGTCTGGTTCTCATGTCTCCATAGAGACAATCTGATAAAGAGAAATTGTTTACAGTCTGATGGACTGATTGACTGGGGAAAAAAGACAAGAGAAATTGGCTAAGAGGTAATGTTCCATGAAAGCATTCATGGGGTTTCCCAGCTGGGAGAGCTATAAAGATAAAACAAAACCAGTTAGCACTTAGTAGAAGCACAGGCTGCACCATGCGTCTTAGCATGTATAATCTTTCTTTTAGGTTAACTCAAGTCTGAGCTTGTGACGGTCAGTTTGGGACATTTTTTTCTTAAGAGGGTTAAACATCAATGTTTGAAGATGTACATAGTTTTGTGTGTTAGTATTTAATTATTAGGTTTTATTGGGGTATTGGTGGTTTGTTTGTTTTGTTTGAGGGCGTTCAATAAAAGAAAAAGTTTTGCAAGATGTGACATATGCTCAAATGGATATGGCAGGAATAACTGCATAAAAGTTAAAACTGCTAAGCAGTGTATACATGTAACAAAAGCTGGAACTAGACATTTAACAAAAAAGGTGTCATACATGAAAGGTGGGAATAATACATTTTTAATGCAATGATGCTTTCTGTAACATCTTTAAATGTGAGTGGTCTCACATACAAATAATAAAAAGAAAGAATAGTGCAATATATTAAAATGTAGAGTGCAAATAGCTATGTTACAGGAGACACACTTGGAAAGAGAACTGAACATGACAATTTGATAAAGAAAGGTTTTCAGGATGGTTATTCAGTGGAATATCTGGGACAAAGGAAAAAAAAAGGACTATTACTTACATTAATTGTAAGAGAAGCTCCAGTTATGATAGAAGGAAGAGGATAAAAAAGATTATGACAGATTTGTAGTGCTAAGGGGCTACTGGCAAGGGAGGAGAATTATACTGGCATGTATTTGTATTCCACTTAAAGCTGCTATAATGTAGCTTAAGAAACCTTTGGTAGAAATAATCAGTTTTTAACAAGAAATATTACATATAGGTGTGGACTGGAATTTGATTTGCAGTAGTTAAGATGTGTTTGGGGGGGGTGAAGGGAAAGTATAACAAAGGTGGGTAGCTTTTTGAAGAAATTTATAAAAAATATTTGGAATGGAAGATGTGAATTCGGTAATAGGAACTTAGAGTAAATTTACATATTATTGCCTAAGAAATTAAAACTAGGCTACACTAGACAGGATTTACATTTTACAGGAACATGTGCATGTAACTGAAGGTCTTGTACGTACCCAATAACTATTTCAGATCATGCACCAATAATTAAAATAAAAAACACAGGTTAATGAAATAAAAATGAGACACTGGCACTTTCCCACATATATGTTGATGAGAAAGGAATTTAAGGAATGGGTAGTGGAGATTATTCAGGAACTTTAGAGAGGATAGAAATTACTTTTGAAAATGTAGCTAGGGAGTGGGATGCAATTAAGGTGAAGTTTAAAAATAGGGTAGAAATGAAAGGGAGCTATGTGGTTAAGAAGTAACAAGAATTATTTAGAGGGACTGACAAATGTTAAAGTATTGCACAACAGGGGGAATCTCACAGAACAAGAAGATCAACTGCAGAATGCTAAGCAGAAAATAAGGGATTACCTCAGTAAATATACATGGGTTTAGAAAGATTGCTGTTAAGCGACTGTTTTTTGATAACACTAGAGTACAAAAACTTTTAGCACAACGAATCACACAACAGAAAGTAGTTAGTGCTGTCACCAAGCTTAGGGAGCTTATAACAAGGAAGGAAGCAAGATCCTGTAGAGGTATTAGGAATATTTTGGAAATTCTCTGAAAGTATGTATAAAGCAGAGAAGTATAGAAATCAAGAAAAGATACAAATGGAAATGTTTATGGAAGAATTAAATATGCCAAGGTTAGAGATATATGAGGCTCAATTACTAATGGTTAGGATAGGAGGAGATGAGATAAAAATTGTGATGTTATAACCAGTCTAAATGAAAGTCCCCAGGAGTAGATGGCATTCCTATGGATGTTTGGAAACTAGAAGGGAAAAAACTGATAAATATCTGTAAGCTTCTCTTTTTATTTTAAGAGGAGGAGAAGTACCAGCATCCTGGAAGAAAGCAGTGGTAGCTGTGATATCTAAAGAGGGTTAAGATCCATCAGATCTAATTTCATACAGGCCCATTTCAATACTAAACCATGAATATGATGTTATCCTAGTCACCATTCATCACATATGGGTCTAGGATCCAACACTGGATCTGAGCTGGCAACACTTAGACAACAGCTTAGCTCAAGCTCCTCCCCTCCCATAATGCTCTGCTGCCCTCTAACCCCTCAGATCTCATTTGCCGTGATTAAAGTCAGACACAGATTGCTCAGCTCCTCTAGGATTCTGTTTTAAAAAAACAGTAGGTTTATGTTTTGGGGTTTTCTTCTTAGTTTTCATAGTCTTCTTCAGGTTTTCTGCACGAGTTAGCCATTGTCATTCTTCCTCCCATTTGTTTGGAGTTTGGCACCCTTTTTAGTGTTAAAGTTTATGTAGTTGGTGTAGAAAATTTCTTACCTGGGATTTAATTTTTTTCTATAATTTTAAGGTTACTCTGTTTTGTGGTTTGTGTTTTGGGATGGACTCTTCAGTTTAGGACTGTGGTAGGTTTCTTGACTCTTCTCTTGCTTGTCTCTTTGGATTTAGTTTTGTCTTTTCTGTCTCATCTAAGATGTCAGTGAAGCCTTCAGGATTTAAGAGGTGCTCCTCGTGCAGTCGGAAGATGCCTGTCTCCAACTCGCACGACGAGTGCCTCTACTGCCTTTGTGCCGGTCACCTGGAGCTGTATTCAACCCCAAGGCCCTGGTCGAGGATCAAAATAAACTTCTGAAAGGAATGGTTCATGGGGGTTCATTGGTCAAGGAGCCTTTGACCAAGTTGGGCCCCACTGACCACAAGAAATGCAACCTCTTCCTCCTTTTCTGGGGAGGCATCAGGTAAAACGTCTAGGCTGTTGGATTCCAGATCTCTGGATCCGACTCCAGCCTTGGCGATGTTGGATCTGAAAGTCTCAGATCCGAAGTCCTCCAGAGAGTTGACTTTTGGATCCAAGGCCTTTGGATCCTAGGGTCTCGGGGTCGACTCCCCGATCCAAGGCCTCCTCATCGAGGCCTTCAGATCCGAGTCAGAGCCGGCCTGCCACAGATCCGATCCTTTCGGATCCGAGGGGTTTGAGAGCCCTGCCGTTGGATCCTACTGTTCCCTCAGATCCGATATGGTTGGATCCGAGATCCATGCCAGATACTATTGTCATTGAGGACCTTCCCTCAGATCCTCCAGGAAGGGATCATTAATGTACTTTTCTGCAAAGGAACCATTCCCTGGATTGTTGGAGAAGACCCTCAGGGTCCCAACACAGGTCTCCAGTTAAGTCCTTTGTTTCCTCCCAATCTTCCAGGAGCATCCTTCCTTCTGATACTTCTAATGTGGACAGGATGATGCGGTCCTTTCTGACTTTTGGCATCCCTTGCCCATCAGACTAGGGAGTCTTCTCCTTCTCCCTGGTTATTTTCTCCTCATCCAACCTGGCAGGGGTTGGACATAAGGGAGCTGGCGAGCTGCACGGAGGCGATGGAGGCTTATGGGCCACCCGTTGTTCCTACTCTATTAGAGTCTGTAGCTAGTTCTGCTCTCCCTCGGGGCAGGCCACTGGTCTTGGTTGTTGCCCTGGAGTCCGTGGGGGTGGGTTTAGGTCTGGGCCTTTCGGGCCACACTCTGCCCCTCAGTGCTTCGGCTCTTGATAGCTCCAGTCCGGCTTTCTCTGGAGGGTTGTAGGTCCTGGCAGAGTCTGCTCCTTCCTCTGTTGTGATGTTGTCCATGGGGGAGGGGGCTTTGTCCAGTCATTCTGCATTGCAGGGGGTGGAAGGATCTTTCTTTGCTACCATAGTAGCCTCCCCTCTTCGTCAGGCTCCATCCCACCCTCAGATTTTGAACAGACCCTCTCATCCTGCTTCTGGTCAGCCCGTTCGATCTAGCTTTTAAGGGGAGTTACCCCTATTGGGGTCCCCACCTCTTCCGAATCTTCCCCAGAGCCACCCTCGGAGGAAGTGCTTCAGAAGAGGACATGTAAGTGGAGCCATCTTGACTCCCTGATGGAGTCTCTCACAGAGGACACGGATATCGATGAAGGGGACAGGTCCCCAAAGTCGCCGGCTGATGATGTTTTCTTTGGAGACATCCTGGAGATCCTTAAGGTCCAGAGCGGTTGGTCTGCCCAGCTGTCGTACTTAGAGGAAGCCATGTTTCTGGAGGCTTTCGGAATGGGCCCATCTACCTCTTGGGTGTCCCCCCCTTGCTGACCCGTTGATCAGTCTCATTGCCAACAGGCCATGGAAGGAACCTGACACAGTGGAGCCAGTGCCAAAGAGAGTGGATAGGTTTTTGAGTCCCCCTTCCAGCAAGACCTTTTGGTCCAAGGCAGTTCCGGATGATGCGATTGTGGTAGCTGCTGCCACCAAAAAAGAGCTGGTGGAGCAGAGTTCATCTGTCAATCCTCCCAATCGCGAATCTAGAGCGATTGACAGAGTCAGAAAGCTGATGTTTGCATCGGCTTCTATCAGCTTGCAAGCCTTAAATTACCTGACACATTGTACAACCATCTTCAGTGGGATTTGATCAAAGAGCTTACCACTTCCCTCTGAGTCCATGCCGCCGGAGGACTTTGACTTTTTCTCCCAAGCTGGCCACTCTCATGTCTATAGCTAAATCATCCATGAGGTTGATATCCACTGCTGCAGAAGGTACCTCATGGATGGCAGGCACAGGCATCACTATCAGGGGCTTCGCTTATGTGGGTTTGCGGAGGCCTTTAAGGCATCATTCACTAATGCTCCCTTTCATTTCAGAGTCCTGCCCTTTGGACTTACCACAGCCCTCCCAGAGTTCACCAAGAGTATGGCAGTGGTGGCAGCTCATCTCAGGCTGCAGGGATTCCAGGTGTTTCCCTACCTTGATGATTGGCTCCTCACAGCTCCCACACAGTTTCTTATTCATCTTTTCGATCAGCTCGGACTCACAATGAGTCTTGCCAAGTCTTCTTTGACCTCGTCTCAACATCTGGAGTTCATTGGCATTTAGTTGGACACTATCTCAGAGATTGCAGCTCTTCCCCTCCAGCATGTGCACCTTATCCAGTCTCACTTACAGTCTCTTTTGGAGCAGACTCGCCTCCAGTATCTCTCATTCTGAGAGCCTTAGGGTCCATGGCAGTAGCCATTTATTTGGTTCTACTGGCCAGGTACTACATGAGAGTTCTGCAATGGACCCTGGCAGTTCAGTGGTCTGTTCTTTTTCATCCTCTGTCAGTTCCTATACGGATCACTCCAATATGCTAACATCTGTCATGGTGGATGCGCTCTCCAGACTCCTAACGGCCAGGTCTTTTTCTGCCCTTGCTCCGGCGGCCACTGTGACCAAGGATGCTTCCCTCCTAGGATGAGGGGGCACTTCCTGGGGAAGACTGTCCAAGGGCCGTGGTCCCAGTCAGAGACCAAACTGCACATCAGTGTTCTGAAGATGAGAGCAGTCCTCCTTACGTTGCAAGCCTTTGAGGACTGCCTTCTTCTAGGGACAGTAGCAGTGCACAAAGACAACATGGCGGTTGTGTGGTACAAACAAACAAGGGAGCACACCTTATCTGCTTTTTCACAAGGTCATGAGGGTCTGGGAGTGGGTGATGTCCTCTGGGCACTTTCTCCTTGCAACACATATTCCCAGAGCATCCAATGTGCTGGCAAACAAGCTGAGCAGCGCTCTTCTGACCCCGCACAAGTGGCCCCTGAATCCGCTAGTAGTGAAGCAGATCTTACGTTGGTGGGACCAACTGAACTGCAACCTGTTTGCTTCCCCTCTCAACCACAAATGCAGCAGCTACTTCGCCTTATAGAAGGGGAGTCCCCCCAGGGACACACTGACTCACGACTGGCCTTCGGGTCTTTCGTATGCCTTCCCTCCATTACTACTAATTCTGAGAGTTCTTCAGAAAGCAAGATGCCTTAGGATGCAGTTGATCCTCATTTTCCCCCTTCTGGGCCCCATCTGGCCTCGGCAGGTGTGGTTCCCTCTTCTACGGTCTCATCTGAAGCACCCCCCTTGGGTGCTCGATCCGGTCCCAGATCTGATTTCTCATCCGTCACTCCTTCCACTTCCAAATCTGCAGACCCTCCATCTGACAGCTTGGTTTGCCCAATTCCAGTAATTCTTGCTAAGCCAGGCTTGCATCTCCTGTGAAGGACAATATTGTTGCTTCTCAGAAATCTTCTACGAAGAAAGTTTACAGAGATAAGCAGAAGAGATTCTCTATGTTGGCTAAAGGCCAGAATCTGGATCCATTTTCAGTTCCTATTTCAGACATTCTTCTTTTCCTGGCTTCCCCTCTTTCAGGAGGGCACAATTTTTTCTCCGATAAAAGTCCAAATGGCAGCTATTTCTAATTTTCACGTTAATGAACAACCTACTTTCTCTTCTCGCCTCTGGAAGGCTTTCTTGAAAGATGTCTTTTTATTGCGTTCCCCCAGTCAAGGATGCTTCTCCACTGTTGGATCTTGCTTTGGTGCTGCAGTCTCTGACTCGGGCACCTTTTGAGCCTGTAGCATTCTGTGATCTCAAATTTCTTTTGTGGAATACTGCCTTTTTGGTGGCAATAGCTTCAGAGAAAAGAGTATCAGAGTTGCAGGCTGTTACCATCAAGCTTCCTCGTTTGATATTCCATAAAGATAGAGTGGCCTTGAGACACACTCCTTTCTTTATGCCAAAAGTGGCCACTGAAGCAAACCTCAGTCAGTCTATCCAACTCCCAGTTGTTGTTGTTGTCTTTCGGCTTTTCCCGGTTAGGGATCGCCACAGCAGAACTCTGGTCCGCTAATGATTGGCAGTAGATTTTCACGGTGCTGAGTTGCCAGCTTGTCTTTCGGAACACCACTCGACTCGCGGGGAGGACATGCAGACTCCACACAGAAGGCACTCCCCACACACTAGCTGAGAATCGAACGGGAGAACCTTTTGCTGTGAGGCAACAACACTACCGCTGCACCACCGCGGATTAGTCTATACAACTCCCAGTGTTGTTTCCCAATTATGCTAACAGGGGGGAATGCATTCTGCATACCTTAGATTTCATTGACAGCTTTGTTTTTATTTGCACTGAACTAAGTCGTTTTGTCTCTCAGACCAATTGTGTGTGGCCTTTTCAGTCAACAACAATGGTCTTGAGGTAGGGAAAGCAATTGACAGAGTAAGCTGGGACTTTATAAGCAGGGCAATGGAAGCATTTGCATTTCCTGAAACAAAAGGTTGATTAGGAGGATATATGATGGATTGGAGACAAAAATTGAAGTGGGTGGGGTCCTTTCTGATAATTTCTGCTTGGGCAGAGGAACCAGGCAGTTGTATCCTCTCTCCCCTTTGTTATTTATATTATATTCAGAACCATTGGCAAAGAAAATAAGGGACTCAGAAATTCAAGGACATAATTGGTATGGTAGTCAAGAAGAGGTGTCTGTTTTTGCAGATGATATTATTTTGTACTTGGCAGAACCAGAAAGAGACATTACAGTATTGTGGAACATTTTGAGACAGTTTAAAATCTTTTCATGATACAAAATGAATGATGCTAAAACAAAGGCAATAGCGGTAAATTATGTATCCACATATGAATTGGTTCAGCAATATCCATGTTTATGGGGACATGATAAAATGAAGTATTTAGGAGTATGGATTAAAAATGATTCTGGTGTGACATCTGTGAGTATGTGTTAAGAAACTAAACAAAAAATAATACAAAAACTGAGAAAATGGAAGCTTTGTTATATGGATAGTAAGATACAAGCAGATAAAATGTTTTTAGTCACATTAGTCTTATACACAGGTCAGGCATATTTTTATGAGCGAGAGAAGTTGTGGATAGGAATTAATAATGAGCTGAATGACTTTATTTGGGAGGGGAAGATGGCAAGAGTCAATTGGGATAAGCTGATTCTTCCAGTAGAAGGTGGTGGATTGGGATTACCTGATTTGAAGGGATATTTCAGAGCTGCATATTTAAGACTCCTATACACAGCACAAGCAGAAAACTATAATCCAAAGTGGAAAGGAGAGATGATGAAACAGGGGGGGAAGCTCAAGGAACAAGGAGAGACTGTAATTTTGGATGCAGGCCTCTAAGGAGAATAACAATAGTCATGCAGAATATTATATCTGTAAAGTAGCGGAAAGTATCCCAAGAACTAAGCCAACATGAGAATGGAGAAAGGGGGTATTGCCGATAGTGATGACTGCAATTAGGGATACAGACAGTAGGTGAAAGGGCTGGAATTTATTGGTGAAAACTGGCAAAGGAACCAAGGTATTGGGGACAAATAACTAGAGAGGGAAAGATGATAGAATGGGAAGAAGCCACAAATATATTTGCAATGCAGGTTAGAGATTGCCTTCCTTATCAAGGATTGATATCATAGAACAGGAAAAGAGAAAGAAATGGGGGGCTAAATGAAAGACCAGCACTGGTAGAGTTTTTAGTAGAATTTATAACAGAAGCTGCCATTAAAAAAGGAATAATTAGTAGAGCATGTAAAATATTGCATGATGACTGTAAGAATCACAGGAGATTAGAAAGGATTGGGAAGAAAGATTGGATAAGCAATTCACAAAGAAACAATGGGAGAATATGCCTATGTCTCCCAAATATGCAACAAAATCTAGAAGATTTAGGATTTTTGGTCGGAAATGTTTACATAGATATCTTTATACCCCAAGTAGACTCCAGGGAAGTTTTCCTCAGGTACACAGGAAATGTTGGAGGTATGACAGTGAAGAAACAGGTAATTGGGAACAGATTTTCTGGGAATGCGGTGAGTTGGTGTACTTTAAGGATTCCCTGTGTGATGTGCTGTCAGAGATGCTGGGTGGGCAGTTTGGTGTGATGAGGGAGATGATTTTTCTGAGTTATGATACAGAATCGGAATTGCCTGGACATGGTAAGACCTTGCTGTTAATTATGGTGGCTGCCAATAAAGCAGTTAGTATTAAATGGAAATCAAAATCTATACCAACTGTACTAGAAGTAATGAATATAGTAACAGAGATAAAACAGCTGGAATTGAGATATTTGGAAAACGGTAGGAGCAAACTACATAGGGAAAAATACGAATTGTGGGAACAATACATACAAGGGCGGAATGAGTTTTAAAAGAAGGCAGGACTTACATGAGCTGTGTTATGTTTGACTGAAAATAATTGGGTAGATTATAAGTGATGTATAATATTTGCAACTGGGAGTGTGTCAGTCTGGTTTGTGATGTAAAATGCTTGCAACTAGGATTGTGTCGGTGTGGTTTGTTTTCATTTATATAAGTGTATAATTGCCTGTGTCATAAGTGATGGTTTAATAAAGATTTTTCTTGTTTAAAAAAGGCAGGAATCAAATAATTTATGTAATGTTGCTTAGGTTATATAACATAATATATATATATATATATATATATATATATATATATATATATATATATATATATATATATATATATATATATATATATATATATATATATATATATATATATATATATATATATATATATATATATATATATATATATATATATATATATATATATATACACACACACACACACACGCACACACGTACATGTGTGTGTGTGTGTGTGTGTGTGTGTGTGTGTGTGTGTGAAGTATAATGGTTGTACATGTCAACTTAATACAGTTCGATTACTTTTACATAAATATAAATTTCCCTGTTTCACAAGTGATAATTCAGTAAAGGTGGTTAAAAAAAAGATCTTTTTTTAATAACAAATTTCCCCAAGAAGTGGGTAAACTTGAGTAAGTAATGCACTGGCTGAGGACTTCTGTTACTGACAATTTTGACATGGTTAAGACTTTCTGCCATCTTCCCAGTCTTCTAAAGATCGGTCAGCTGGAAGTAAAAAGCTGGTTTTCTATAGTCCTGTTGGTCCAATAAAAGGTATGATCTTCCCTCTTGTACATAGTACATTATGACAAAGTGTTTTATTTTTAGATAAAATCATCAGCTTGAGATTTGAAACATTTTGTCACTTCTTGTGTACTTACTTTCGTTTGCCATTTTACAATTATTTTACAGGAGTTCGGGTATTCCGGTCTAACCCAGCAGCCAGAAGCCTGAACTTTATTGGTGGTCCAGATGTTTTGCTTGGGTTGGTAGCTATGGCAGCTGACGATCATGCTATATATGCAGCCATAAAGGTCTTTCTCTGCATCCTGAACAGCAGCCCAGCTTCACAGAATTTAATGAAACACAATAGTGGCTACAAGGTAAGAGCTGTTGCTTTCTGTAATTGGCATAAATGTAGTTTTGGTAAAGTGCATCTGTACATATTTTTGTGAGTCTGAGTATGTGTTATTGTATATGTAGGTTTTTAATACTAAAAGTTTAATGAATGTAAAACGATGACTACCAGGGAATAAATGCTCCTCCACCAAGACCAGCAAGTAAAATAAACCATAAAGAAGCACAGGAGCAAACCAAGGCTATGAAAAATGATCCACATACATAAGGTTACACAGTCCAATACACAAAATCCACAGAGGCAGTAGTTGTAAGACAACCAAATTGATTTATTAGAATACAGAACTGGCAAGCGCTTTCACCCATCAGGGCTTCTTCAGACCAAAAACATCTCTACTAGTAAAGCACATGAATAAATACACCTATTAATTAATCAGTTAACTAAAACTATGACATCACATCCTGCACTCTAAAAATATATATTTATAATATATAGCAAAAAATGTATATACTTATTAAAATGCAGTATCAAGCATCAAATACATAACAAATAATTATAAAAACTATATAAAAAAATTCTATGAAAATCCTTATTCATATAAAAACTCATACAAAAACTAGAAATTATACTGAAAGGTGTGAGTTGAAGTGGATCATCAGGCACAGAGCAGATAAAAAGCCTGGCCTGAATGACAAGGTACCTCTAAGACCTGTGTTAAAGAATAGGAAACTGATACTTAAATAATGAAAGTTTTTGTATGAGTTTTTATATGAATAAGGCTTTTCATGGAATTTTTTATATAAAGTTTTTATAATTATTTATTATGCATTTGATTCTTGAGAATGCATTTGTTGAATAAGTATATACATTTTTTTACTATATACTATATATATTTTTTAGAGTGCAGGATGTGATGTCATAGTTTTAGTTAATTTATTAATTAAGAGGTGTATTTATTCATGCGCATTACTAGTAGAGATGTTTTTGGTCTGAAGAAGCCCTGTTGGGTGAAAGCGCTTGCCAGTTCTCTATTCTAATCAATCGATTTGGTTGGCTTACAACTATTGCCTCTGTAGATTTCATGTATTGGACTGTGTAACCTTATGTATGTGGATCGTTTTTCTTAGCCTTGGTTTGCTCCTGTGCTTCTTTGTGGTTCGTAAAAATTGAATGACCTTGTAAGTACATTCTACACACCTGCTGTTTTAGTCATAAAGCAACAGACTTTTTTTTCCAAAAAACGTACACTTTTGGGTCATATATATCCCTTCCTTTGGTCATTATTTTCACTCAGTAAAAATTGTATAAAATGATAATTGTAATGTAGACGGGATGGTCTAGGAATGAAATGGTACTAAGCTGTATACAGTACTTTGAAGCTCTGCATTTTCTGTCTTCAAGCACTGAAGGTTAAAATTACTAGCTTTCCATATCTGTTGTAACTAACATCTACAGTCGTTTATTCCGAAACCATTTTTAGCAATGTTGTTACCTTAAGTCAGATTTTTGCATAATCCCAGTATTTAAATAAAAAACTAAAATACATCATAAATAACATTATTTATTTGGATAAGCGTATTTTCACTCTTCCCTTTTATTTTGCTACCATCCAAAAACTTGCAATTAATAAAAATAGCACATTGTGAAAATATAAATAAAAAAATGTAAACATCATTATTTAACTATAGTTGTAATGTGATCATATTGGCATATTGTAAATTTTTTATTTAATTTATTTATTTAACATTTGTTTACCGGGAAAGTCCAACTGGACACAGGTCCTTTTTCAACGGAGCCCCTGGGAGAAAAGCTTCATGAGTGACAGTAAATTTTAATGCAGGAATTACAATAATCGATAAAGTATAAAGTAAAGAAAATGTAGTATACAAAAGAAAATACAAATTTGTTACAACATTACAACAAAACCTAGGCTTTGAACTTAGCTAGTACTATTTGTAAAGTATGACTTATGTCAGGATATAAGGTTAAGACAGGCTGGTAGGAATAAAAGATTAAACACTGGGGAAGAAGTTGGATATGGTTGGGGTATACTGTGATATATCAGAGCATTCACGAGGGGTTAGTACAGGAACATAGCCACTTATTTTTTTAGATATGCTTTAAGTGATGGCTTAAAGTGGTTAGTGGACGAGATTGAGAGAATGGAGTTAAGAAGGGAGTTCCATATGCGAGATATATCCCTGGAAAATAAAGATTCTCCTGCAGTGTTGTTGACCTTGGAGACGGTGAGTAAGTTCTTATTGTTAGAGCGAAGTGGTCTGCTGGAACTGCAAGGAAGGATGAGATTTTGTAGTGCAGGGATTATGGTTGGATGTGTTACAGTTTTGTGAGTTAGAGAGAGTTGGTTGTAAAGAATAATGTTGGGAAGTTCAAGCCAGTCTAGTATCCTTAAAGCTGTACAATGATGTGTTCTATATGGGCAGTCAGATGCAACTTAGCAGTTTTATTATAACATGCTTCTAGCTTAGTTAGGTCAGTTTTCCTAAGATTAGTTAAAATTGGAGAGGCATATAGTAGAGTGGAGAGCAGATGAGTTTGTGCTAATGTAATTTTGGTCAGGAGCCTTTTGTGTCTATATAGACTTCCAAGTTTCTTATGGACTTTTTTATTGTTAGGGAGACATGCAAGTTACTGACTTCCTTTCTCAAAAATGTAGGAAAGACAAACCCTTGGGCAGTCCTTGATTATTGTTCTTTTGTAAACTGCATTAAGTCATCTATTCCTTATTAAATCAAACTGTTCTTTATATTTCTTTGTTGTTTTAATGGTGTTCTGCTATAACCCCCCAATTACTTTCTAATGAATTAATTAATCAATCAATTTTTAAAATACAAGACCATTTTAAATAAGCCTTGGTATGCTTGCAGTACCCCGGTAAGTTCAGAAAGTAACTCCATTTTTTTGTTTTCTCATTAGTCAGGAAATAGGAAGGAGAGACAGACCTGAATGAAAGGAACAATTCAGAAAAATGTCTTTCACACATGAACATATCTTTGAAGAGAGCACTTCTGAAGAGCCTTCAGTTAGAAAAAGTCTAGTCAATACCTTTTATCATCAAGCCTGTGAAAATAAATCAGTTTAGTAAAACTTGGTTCACAGGACTTGTAAGTCGTAAATTAAATTGTTCTGTGAGACTGGTATTCTAACAAGGGAGTGTGGAGAGATTATTTGGCATCCTGGCTACTAACATGAGTTTCTTCATTTATAAGGGACAGCAGCATGGTGTAAGACAAGCTTAATGTTAATGCAGGTGGAACTTTGACTTTCTTCTTTGCTTCATTTTGGTTAAAAGAAGGGGCCTAGGTCATTTCTTCAGAGACACCCTCACTGGTTGACAGCATAATCCAGATGAAATAAGTGAATGTGAAAGCAGCTGTAAAGCCATTTCTTTGAACATAATATTAGTTAAATGCATAAAACACAACAGTACAAGTAATGACCACAGTATTTCTTGTGAGACAAAGTCCACTACACTTACTAAACATGGCCTAACACGCCACATTTTCAGTAACTCTAAACCTAACCAAATCCTGTCTTAGTTTCATTTAGTCCCACGGCTAATTCTTACTTCACTAATTTGCACATGTATTACAGCAGTCGGGTTCAGCCAAATAGCATCATTGCATTCAGTGTAGCATTCATACAAATTGCATATTCACATTCAGTGTAATATTTGCACACACTGAATATGATCAAAAGTATCCAATCTAACTTGCACCCTAAAAAAATATACAAGAGTACACTTTGCTACGCCATTTTGTTACCCTTTCCCTAACTACTTTTATTTCTCTTCTTGTAGCAGTATGTCCCTTATCTGCTAAATGCTGTTGTGTATGTGAATAGTCAACTGTTTGGGTGTTATGCGTTATGCTGCCATTTGCAAAATCATATTAGATATTCACCTGCTTTACTTATTGGCAGAGTACACAAAGCCTTATTAACTTATAATACTTGTTCTGAGTTTCATCCATTTGTTGTCTGATTTACTGTGACTATATACCATATGTAATACGTTTCTTAATATGATCATTATAACCCTTCTTAAAAGTCAATATCCTTGTGTGATGTGCTGCTAACATTTTTTTCTGTGGTAAAGCTGAATTGTATTTCCTAGGTGTCTGTTTTCCCCAACAGATCCTTAACTGTATAAACCAAGAAGCTGTCCAGTTTAACTGGACGTAGTAACCATAAAAAACACAGTTATCCAATCAATGAAGATAGCTCTTAACAGGTGAACCAGCTCACCATTCTGAGTAGTTACTGGACCGCATTCTGCATCAGCTGCTGTATGAACAAACAAACAAGCAAATAAGCAGATAAGACAGTTACACACCTACCTAAGTTACAGTTAGCTGGAAACTTTGCAAACAGGCTGACTGAATTTTTTTGCAATATGCAATCTTCTGTATCAACAGCATGCTGTTCTTAAGAGAAAGATCAGTAATTTCTTGACTTATCCATACCAAAGGGTAGAAAGGTCACACAGGTAAACCATTTACTAAAAACTACAAGAAAGACCTAACAAAGCTAGAATCTTCACTGGGTAATACCTTAAATCTCCTTTAGTCGAGGCTAAAGGGGATATATTCATATGTAGGAGTGACCCCTCAAGGACATGATAAGATATGTGTTGCCACAGTCGCACTTTCTTTTCTCTGACACAGACATAAAGTATAACCCACAAAATCTACATAAAAAGTAAGAAATAATCCCTAATGGAGTATTCATATGCATGTGCTTTGGGACTGTAACAAATGGTATGGAAAAAAATGCAAAACTGAAGGATATGAAGAGTAGTAGGAGAGCTGCTGTACTCCTTCACCACAAACTATGGAACTCACTTATTCCTTCTATAAGAAACACGGGCAGCACCACCACCTTCAAACAAACACTGAAAAATCATCTCAACTCTTCCTGACTATGTACCTGCTCTGTAACCTCACCTCTTCCTTCTCCTTGTATTAGAAACTAAATTCCTATGCTTTTTACTACTAGTGACTGATGATACTTTCTCCCTATTTATTATTTTTTTCTTTCATCACTTGTTGATACTGGCACAATAAAGTTGATTAATTTATCTTTGTTTTTACCACTTTGAATTCATCTGGCAACTAAGTAAATTCCTGCTTTTATGTATATATTCTGTGTATGTTACTGTAATCAAACCAACTAAATTCCTGACTTATGTACATTTTCTGTATATATTACTGTAACCACTATGTGTAACACTGTTTCTACTTCTGTACCAATTAATGTTTAATTTTTTTTCTGCATCTATGTTCTTGTCAGAGCTTTTCTCCCTGGTCCTCTACCGAAAATGGGCTCTTTTAGTCCCAGTGGACTTTCCCGGTAAACAAATGCAATAAATGAATGTGTGAGTTTGTACACATAAACACACACACACACACACACACACACACACACACACGGATATGGGTCTACTTTGAATTATTGAATTTACACTTTACCGAAATTTAAACCAATGAGATGAGTACTTTGAAAATGGACATTGCCAAACCTTCACTTTGCCAAAGTTTACATCAGCGCAACACCAGCTGCTACAACAAAACAAAAAAAATATACATTTTCTTACACTTTTGCAGGGAGGCAACCCCCTTGCACCCCCCCTGTAAATTATATATACCAACTCCAAGATCGCATTACAGCGAGGAAAAGGATACATTTCCCGATACTCATTGTACCAAGATTTCCATTCAGAATCTCCAAGCAATGTGAAACATTCACAGCAGGTGTTTTATTGATATAAACTTTGGAAAAGTGAAGGTTCGGCAGTCTCCGGTTTCATGGTACTCATCTTGTTGCTTTAAGTTTTGGTAAAGTGTAATTTCAATAATTCAAAAGAGACCCATATATATTTTTGTGAGGTCCCCCACTCTGGGCAATTAATCAAGGAGCCTGAATCCTAGCCAGAGAACTGGAGAGGGATGTTCACTTGGAATACAAATGGATACACTCAGTATTTCCAGATGCAGACCTCTCTGCATCAAGCACAGTTTCCCTTAAGAGGACTTAGGGAATAGACTCAGTCCAGGAGCTGGTTCCTCTCTGTATCTCTCTAGACCCCCAGTAAGACTTCCCACTGGTACAGCATATGGTTGAGTTCTTAGCTGGAGTTCAAAACTATTTCCTCCCATGCCCTCTCTGTCAAAGCAGTGTTTTGTGTCCCTGCTCCAAGCAGCTGACACATACAGTCTTTGAGAGTTGATTTGCACACACACACACACACACACACACACACACACACACACACACACACACACACACACACACACACACACACACACACACACACACACACACCTACCTACCTACCTGGGAAAGGCTGGCACAGATTCATCTGCTGTGCCCCCTTCTGCCTAGACTATAATGTAGTCATCACTGCCACCAGAACCCCTGCCAGCTACTTTAAGGCTCTTACAAAGGTACCCAATTATACTGAGTGAAGTTAATGTTAATACAAATGGTAATCTTGACCAAACAGCAAGGCTTTCAGGAGAAGCCAGAGTTATCACTAAATAAATGCGTGCAAATACTCTCAAAAATTAAATAGTTTCTAAAAAAGACCAGCCACAATGAAACGTTTAATTATGTTTTATAATAAATAAAAGAACAAGAAAATACTAAATATCTATTTACAGTAAACACCAGAGTTTCAGTCATAGAGAATTTTAAAAATAATAATACAGGTCCCTTCACAGCAGTTATTTTTGCATTCACTGTGAATAAATAGTGGAAGCACAGTAACTGGCATAATCCCTGCCATTAAAGTACAAAGCTGCTTACCTTCATTACTTAGTCAAACTCTTGATACTTTTTTTCCAGCTCTTATCTCCTAGGTAGGGCTCTTCCCTGTCCACTCCCCCTCGCTTCATTTGGGCTCGTTTCGCTCTCCTACCCTACCCCCTATTCCCACCCATCCCCTAGCTCCATTTCCTTTATACCTAACCTTACCACACCCACACCCAACTCCCATCCCTCAGCCAATCACACAAACCACCCCCCATTTGCTCTCATATTACACAATCTACACATAGTGCCTCCTCACTCAAAATGTTGCTACAATCCATACTATTAGGACCCCTACACGTTCCACAGGGTTATCTCTGTACAGGTCTACCACATCTAACAAATGAAACACGTGCTCCCATCAAATAATTCTAACACTAGCACCCACCATCACAGCCCATCTAACCTCACCCTACTTGAACAACATTACAATCCGCAACATAAGTAACCTCACCTCAGCCTCACTTTTAGCATTCATTAACTACCTGTTACTCATCTCACCCTCACTCTTTAACTTCACCACCTATGACCTACACCCCTACAAACTCCTTCATAATCAAAGCAAATCTAGGGTAGCCCTACAGTGTGACTTAGCTTTCTCCAGATACCTACAAACATTTATAAACATTGTCTCTCACCTGCTATGCTGTGGCAAGATCAACCCCAACACAGGTCCAATAACAAGTCCTACAAATCACCAGAATCAACCTAGAACTAGTACTAGCCTACTTAAGAGAAAATCCGATACTCTAATAATAAATCATAACATAAGAAGCATCCCTAACAAAACCACTGAGCTCCATGCAACCCTAGTATTATACTTACCTGACATCATCTTCCTCACAGAAACATGGCTTAAACCACATATTAAAAATGAAGAAGTACTTCCCCCAGGTTATAGCATACCACAGAAAGACCGTACAGCTAAAAGAGGAGGTGGAGTCCCTCTCCTATATCAGAACAACATCAGTGTTGATCTATTTAACATAGAAATCCCTGCATTTAATAATGCAGAGATCCTACTTGGTAAGGTAAGACTAAATGCACAAAAACAGCTAAATATATTAGGATCATAAAAAATCCACTACCAATCATTAGCGGACCGGAGTTCCGCTGTGGCGACCCCTAACCAGGAAAAGCCGAAAGACACAAACAAACAAATATCCCTCCGGGAGATAACATCAAAACTGTAGAATCTCTTCTCCCGTGGACATCAGAAACTCTCCCCCATGAAACCATTATACGAGGTGACTTTAATATTGATTGGACCTCACTTAAATCACCCCACCCCTCAAATCATATTAACCTTTACGGATTCTCACAGCTGATACAAACCCCTACTAGGGTAGACAAAACCTCAAAAAAAAAATCCGTACTAGACTGGATTCTCACCAATCGCCCATCTTTCACCCTACTTCCTGACACTCTAAGCGACCCTCTCCCAACCTTCTTCTTCAGAGACCAAACTAAACTCACTAGAACTAGCTTTCTTAAATACATCAGATACACTAAAAACTTCAGGGCTGACGACCTTACTACAGCCCTTAAACACTCTAATTGGTCCCCTCTTTTAACACTTCCTTTAGATGAAACAATTAAGTATTTCAACACTGTCTTCCTAGGCCTTCTCAACCAATTTGCTCCACCAAGACAGATCCGCACTAAAACCATCTATGCCCCATGGCTTTCCAAGAGCACTAGGCAACTTATGAAACAAAGGGACAAAGCATGGGACACCTGGTGCAAAAACAAAACTACTCCTAATAGGCAAACATTCTTACAACTGAGAAACACTGTAAATATACAAATCAGACTAGACAAACAAAAGTACTGTAGTGAAGTTCAAGCTAAGCATAATACCAACCTACAACAGTTCTGGGTCACTATAAACAGTATTCTCCAACCAGGTAAATCACTAAATCCTCATCCAAACATAGACACCACCTCTATAAACACAGCCACCCAATTCAATGAGTTCTTTACCAACTCTGTATTAAAGCTGTCAACAAACCCACACTCCTCAACCCCCACTATACTATATAACCCATAAAATAACGCTAACTCATTAACCTTTCAATCTGTACCAACTTACACCATCTATAGACACCTAACCAAACTTAAACCCACCACTTTAGCAGTAGACAAATTAGCTGCCAGATTCCTACAAATAGCCACCAAAGCCATTTTCTACCCAGTCTCTATAATCATTAACAGATCAATCTCAGAACAAAAGGTGCCACTTCTCTGGAAAATTTCCTACATTATACCAATACACAAAGGAGGCAACTCCACTGACCTAACAATCTAGCTATACTTTCCCCACTGGCTAAAATACTGGAAAAATGTATCCACACCCAGGTCCTAACACATCTTCTCTCCAAAAATCTTCTTGCCGAAACTCAACATGGATTCTGCCCCAACCATAGCACTACCACTCGACTCATCAATTTTAATAACTTAGTAAATATGTAATGCAACAACGACCAAATAGTGTCAGCAGTTTTCCTTGACTTATCAAAGGTGTTTGATACAGTCTCCCATACAAAACTAATAACATCACTATCAGAATTAAAACTAACTACCCCCACTGTATTATGGTTTCAAGACTATCTCTCCCAATGCCAAAAAGCTGTTCAGTGGAAAAATTCCCTTTCACCCCTACTTCCTGTACAACTAGAAGTACCCCAAGGATCAATCCTAGGACCCCTACTTTTCACTATATTTACAAATAATATTCACAATGCCGCCCCTCTAGCAAACCTGGTTCAATACACTGATGACTCCACTTTAATCTGCTCTGCCCCCACCCTCCAAAAACTTCAAATCAAGACCCAAGAAGCCTTTACATCCATCAAAACCTGGCTTACAAACTCCCAGCTAATACTAAATCCTAAAAAGACCCAACTTATGCTCTTTCATCCTTCCAAAGCAGCAGCACCTACTCCCCCAGTCTCTATTTATTTATTTATTGCATTTGTTTACCAGGAAAGTTCACTGGGCCAGAACTGAGCCCATTTTCAGTGGAGGCCGGGGAGAAAAGCTCCACATGTAATTACATAACAAAGAAAAATTAAGCACAATCCATACAGAGTATATTGAAGTAGAGGTAGCAATTAAATAAAGTAATAACTGCATACAGTAATTTGGTAATAACATTGCATATATTAATAATAGTGAAGAATTGTTTAATATCATGGTACTAGTATAGGAATAGAAGTTTTAGATAATAGATAAGATTATTAGCAGAGAGAGGAAATTAGCTTAAGAGAAAAAAAGGAGGCAGGAGGCTAAAAGTAGGGATATCTCAGGCTAAAGTGCCAGCAGAAGGAGATTATGTGACTGAGACAAGGGGAACATAGACTGGTTGTAGAGTGAAGAAGAGTAGGATCTTGAGGGGGTCAAGTTTTGTCGTTGTAAGTAGGGGTACAGGTGCATATCCAATTTGAAGAGAGATTAAGTGTAAGGGTTTTTTTAAAAGCAGTGGAATTACTGGTAGTTCTGAGTGAAGAAGGGAGAGTATTCCATAGCTTAGAGACAGTAAAGGAATACAGCATTTAACCAGCTGAGAGTTTGGGTTTATCAGTGTTTAATAGCATTTTGTTACAAGCCGCGGTGGTGCAGCGGTAGCGTTGTCACCTCACAGCAAGAGGTTCTCCCGTTCGATTCACGACTGGAGCACCTTCTGTTTGGAGTCTGCATGTCCTCCCCGCAGTCGAGTGGTGTTCGAAAGACATGCGTGAATGGGCGTGCCTTCGTTGAAGGTTGGGTGTCAGGCTGGCACCTCGGCACCGTAAAAATCTACTGCCAATCATTAGAGGACTGGAGTTCCGCTGTGGCGACCCCTAACCGGGAAAAGCCAAAAGAAGAAGAAGTGTTTAATAGCATTTTGTTTTCTGACCTTAGGTGTCGATTTGGATGGTATATTGTCAGAATATGGGAGAGGGATGGGCAGGCTGCTGGGTAGTAAATACGTTTATGGGCAGTAGTTAACTGTAGGTATGTGTGGTGATGGGGAATTCGATCCAGTTTAGGTGATGTAGTGTGTAACAGTGGTGGGTGGAGAGTTTAGCATTTGTAGCAAATTTGGCAACTTTGTTGTAGCATGAATTGAGTTTAGTTTTTAGAGAAGACTGAATATTGGTGATGATTGAGGGGGCCATATAAGAGAGATGGAAGCAGGAGTAATGAGGCAAGAGCCTTTTTAGCATAGAAGCAAAGAAAGTAGTTGTGCCTATAAAGGGTTCTTAGTTTCTGATGTGTTTTTTTTTTTTTTTTTTTTTTGATGTTGTTGTGGATATGAAGGTCAAAGGTTAGGTTGTCGTCAGTGATGACACCGAGTAATTTGGTATTGGGAACAACTTCAATTACAGCATTGTTTTGGGAATGAACAGTGAAATTGGACTTGTTAACTGGGCTGGATTTTTTGGGGGTGAATATTAAGAGTTTAGTTTTATTGGGATTAAGGGCGAGATGGTTCTGTGATATCCAGGATTCAGTTGAGGAGAATGCTTTTTGGGTAAGTTGCTGAAGTATAGAGGCAGATTTAGAAGAACAGATAATAGTAGAATCATCTGCATATTGGATTACAGTACTGTGGGCAAGAGATGTGTGGAAGTCATTGATGAATATACTAAATAAGAGGGGGACCCAGTATGGAACCCTAGGGTACCCCAGTATTGGTGCTGGTAAAAGGTGAGGAGCAGTGCTGCCAAATAGTTGCTTGTTGCCTGTTTGTGAGATAGTTGGAAAACCAATGAAGGGTGGAGGGAGTGGTGCCAAGATTTGAGAGTTTAGAAAGCAGAAGGGAGTGGGAAACTGTGTCGAATGCTTTTGATAGATCAAGAAAGAGTGTGGAGACTATGGATCCATCATCCCTAGCTGTATTAACTGTGTTCAGGAAGGAAATGAGGGCAGTGTTAGTGCTATGACCTGGCCTAAAGCCATGTTGAGTGGAAGAAAGGAGGTGGTGTTTAGTCACATGACTAAGGAGCTGAGTGTGAATGCACTTCTCAAGTATTTTTGAGATGGGGGAGAGAATGGCGATAGGTCAGAAGTTAGCAATGTCAGAGTTATTTCCATCTTTATGAAGTGGGAGAACATATGCCTTTTTCCAGATTTCAGGTATACGTGATTCCTGGATGGACCTATTGAGGAGAATGCTGATGGGATAAGCTATGGAGGTGGCAGAAATTATAAGTATTCTGCTGGTAGGTTATCTGGGGCATAGGTGCATGGTTTTAGTTTATGAAGGAGTTTTTGTATGGTGGAGGTAGGTATGGGAGAGAGTGAGAAAGTGGGTAATGTAGTAGTTGGGTTATGTAGTATTGTAGGGTTTGATTGGTCTGTGTTGATAGGCGAGAGGATGGTAGTAAGCTTACCAATAGTGTCGATGAAGTAAGAGTTAAAGAGAGAGGCTAACTCACAGGGTGTGTTTTCTGGATTTGGACATGGATTATGGATAGTCCCAGGATGGAGTAAGGAGTTGATTGCTCCCCAAAATTTCTTGGGGCTGTGATTATGTTGGATTTGAAGGGTTTGGAAGTATTCTTTTTTTGTTTTTAAGTACTGATCATTTGGCCCTATTGCAAAGTTGTTTATATTGCATGAGGTTGGAAGGAGTTTTGTTTTTTAGCCAAGCTTTCCAGGCTTTGTCTCTAGAGGACATAATTTGCTTTGTTGACTTGAAAGCTAGTTAGCATGTTTTGTTTTGATTCTTCTTAGCCGGAGAGAGGCAAGTTTATTTAGGATACTAAGAAATGTGGAATTAAAGAATTCCACACCTTCATTAAGAGGGAGAGATTTTAGTGGATTCCAATTAACATTGAGCAAAATATCATTAAAGGTATTTGGGGAGAATTGGGAAAGATTATGGGTTTATCTGTATTGGAGTGTGTTTGGTAGAGTGGTGGGCTTACGTATTATGAATGCTGGTGAGTTGGCACTTATACTGTCTGCAAGAGTACCAGAGTTGGAAATCTTATCGGGGTCAGAAACCATGATCCAATCCAGGATTCAACCTTTCCTTTTTCTACTGCTAGGTCTGGTAATATTTGAAATAAGTTGGGTATAAATGTGAAGGTTGATGTCAGAGGAGAGGTTGTTATTGGACATGTCTAACCAGTTAATATTAACTTCACCTAGGATAATGGTTTCAGTTTTTATGTTATTAGTTGTCCAGGCAAGAATGTCTTCAAGAATGGGAATATTGCCTGGAGGAATGTTAGGACTATGATACATAGGTTTTTGTAGTAATTTAGTCTGAGGTAGGTGATAAGTAACTCTGCGGTGGAAAAGAAGGGAATGGGCTTTAAATATGGGATCACTGTAAAGGTGCTAGGATATAATAAGGCGATGCCTCCACCTTTTTTGTGGAGTGTATCTGTTCTAAGACAGGAGTAATGTCAGGGAAGAAATTCAGAGTCCTTCATATGTAGTTTTAGCCATGTCTCGGTTATGGCTGTAAAGTCTGGTTTATATTGACTTAACCATGCATGTAGAAGAGGGATTTCTGCATCAGATAATACCCCTTTCTCCCCCGTCACACAGACCAAATTACTAGGGGTCATTATTGGCAATAATATGAAATCTGACAAACACATAGCTCATACAATAACCAAAATCAACAAAAAACTAGGTACTCTACAGATGTAAAATCTTCCTAACCACCAATAGTAAAGTTACCCTAGCTCTTACCCATCTTCTCTTACCTTACGTATGCTTCTCCTGTCCTAATGAATCCAAACAAGCAGTTTAAACAAGCTATCAGTATGCTACAACAAAATAGCAAAATTCGCCACAAACTCCTCCTACCGCATCCACCACTGTCAGTCCCTAAAACAGCTTTCCTGGCTGGAACTTCCTAACACCTTAGCTCTAAACCAACTTCTTCTAGCTCATCAAATATTGCGCCAACCTGACAAAACTCCAGCCTTACTAGACCTGATCACCCTTTACTCCAATAACCCCGAACTTAGATCCACTAACAAGGCACTAATCACAATCTCCAAAAGCATTACAGCTCTGGTGACTCCCTGTATTCTAGCAACATTGCCAAGACTTGGAACTCCCTACCACTACAAATCAGGTTACAACCTAACAAAAACCATCTTCAAAAAGCAGCATATTTCCCACATAAACAACTCCTGGACATGCAACTGCCTAGCACCTGGCTGACATATTCTAACTCTTTTCCCCTACCCACTATCCAGTGACCTCTTTAAAACTCCACTGCACTATGTATTATCACACGTTACTTACCAGCTCACTGCCGCCTACTCCCCACTGTCCCATCTATACCCATTAACTCTCCCATAGACTAAGTTGACAAGCTTTCCCTTAAATGTTAGTGCACCTCATATGAACTTTTCTATATTCTCTTCCTTTTTTCGTTTTCCTTTCTTTTCTTATCTTCAAGATTATCTCTACTAAACCTACTGTTTGAGCAACCATCATATGTTACTACCTGCTATACTTTATTTATTTTTATTTTATTTTACATTTGTTGACCGGGATAGTCCGACTGGATACATGTCCATTTTTAGTGGAGGCCCGGGGAATAAAAGCTCCAAGGTCAGCATTTTAGATTAAAAATACAGTATTTACGGTTTACCACCACATAACTGAACATACGGCAGTCTAACCCAACAATGATCGATTCCAGTAACCAAATTTTTGCATGTCAAACGGTCAGAATGTTGCAAAACCACCAAATGCGACATATTTGACCACTCTACATCCAAAACGAGTGCTAACATGGGTCACAAAGGGGGCGCGGGTTTGCGATTCGATACAGTTGTGTTCAGAAATGTGCATATTTGCCGCACTCCTTTCGGTCATCAGGGCTTGGCCATCCGTCCAGTTATGCGGCGGTAAACCGTATTTACAGTAGTTAACACATCTAAGCAAGCAGTTAAGTTTAAGATACAATATGTACAGAAGTTACATACCTAAGCAAATTATAGAAATTCCAGGGTTAAAAAAAATCCAGAGAGTAGGTCATCATTAAGTAACACAGGTCAGCTAAAAATACTGTTATTAACCCATACAGTAAGTTACAGATGCAATATTTACAGTGGTTACATACCTAAACAAGTTTAGAGTTAAATGTAGTATAGGTCAGGATTAGTGTCAAAGGTAGGCTAAAATTACTGTTTTTGTCTCAGTGTCAGGGAAAGTTAGTCAGGTTTGCTACATTGACGTAGCCAGTTTAGTTTCAGATGTTGTTTGAGTCTAGTCTTGAATTGACAGTGAGGTGAGCAAAGAAAGTTTGGGTGGGAGAGAGTTCCAGGATCAGCCTACAGAATTTGTGAAGAGAGAGTCACTGATGGAGTTATTAGTTTTGATGGTTTGGACTAGTAATTTATTAGAGGATTGAAGAGGTCGGGGATTGTGATAGGGGGTGATAATATTTTTAAGACCAGGACTATTGTCAGGATTGTAAAGGATCTTATAGGCAGTAATCATAAGGTTATACTGGATCAAGCTGGGTAATTCTAGCCACCCAAGCTGGTTGAGGTTGATACAATGATGAGTCCTATAAGGCAGGCCAGTGGCAAATCTGTCAATATGGTTGTAGCAAATAGAGAGTTTGTTAAAGATAGATTTGTTTAGATTGGAGAGTAATGGGAATGTATACAGAAGAGTTGAAAGTAGGTGAGAGCGAGGTATGGCAAATCTAGCAGGAGGGGTTAAGAACGCTTTTATACTGTAAAGTGAGTCTAGTTTTTTATTGATGATCTTAATGGATTGATTAACATGTAGGTCAAATTTAAGATTATCATCGATGATAACACCTAACAGTTTTGTAGAGGAGTCTGGGAAGATTATTATGCCATTATTAGATTTAATGGTAAAAGTGAATGCTGTAGACCTGTGTGTTGGTGAGAAAAGCAACAGTTTCGTTTTTTGGGGATTTAGAATCAGACGACGACCAGAAAGCCAGTTTTCAATTGTGCTGAAGGTGGTTTGTGTAGCTGACCACAGCTTATTTGGAGATGTGGCTGAGCATATCAGAGTGGAGTCGTCAGCGTATTAGACACAGCTGACTTTAGGGATAGCAGTACAAAGGTCATTAATGAAGATGGAGGATAGAAGGGGCCCTAGTATAGATCCCTGTGGTACACCTATTGTGTTGGGTAGGAGTTTAGAAAGTTTGTTTTGCTAAGGGCAGCCTGCTGTCTATCATTCAGATAAGATTGGAACCATTGAATAGCTGTAGTATCTAGGCAGAAAGTTTTCAGGGTGTGGATTAGTAAATGGTGAGTCACCATATCAGATGCCTTGGAGAGATCCAAGAAAAGGGCAGAGGATATGTTATTGTTATTGCGATTATTGTCTGTGGTATTGGAGAAGGCTAGAAGGGCGGAAGTAGTGCTGTGGTGAGGTTGGAAGCCGTGCTGGAAGTCTGCTATGAGGTTATTCTGAGTTAGGTGGTGCATCAGTTGTCTATGGATACATTTTAAGATAATTTTTGCAAGTGGGGATAGTATTGCTTTTGGCCTATAATTTGATAACTCAGTAGAGCTACCTCCTTTGTGAAGTGGGATTACATAGGATATTTGCCAAACAATAGGGAGTTGATCAGCGAAGAGTGTAGTTGGTTTTAGTTTTTTAATCAAGGTATGGATAAGTGAGGTGGCAACTGGTTGGAATCTAAATGTGAGTTGGTTTCTGGGGGTGTTACTTTCATGGCTAGGGGAGCAGGGAAGTAGTTGGCTCGCTAGGGCTTGAATAGTCTCAGTAAAGAAACGGATAAAACTGTCGGAGACTTCCTCAGAAGGTTTCTCAATGGTGGCTGCAGGGACTGGGGTGGAAGTTTGTCCAGGATGTAATAGTTTATTTAAACTTGCCCAGAACTTCTGAGGGTTGTTTTGATTTATTTCCTGTAGATTATAGTAGTAGCTTTTTTGTCTTGTAGAATTTCTTTTTTTAGTATTGTTCCTTATTTGGACCCATCTCAATACCGAAAGATTGCCAAATTCTGGTAATGGCCACACAAGTAAAAAAAACGCACTCTCCAAAACTAAGAATACAGCATCCATGGGACCAGACGACATCCCAGGCTGTGTACTACATGAACTACAAAATGAATTGGCACCTCACCTAAGTGTCATGTTTAATCATAGCCTCACCTCAGCCTTCGTGCCCACTGAGTGGCGCACAGATACAGTTATCCCACGCCACAAGGGGGGATCCACTTTGGATCCCAGGAACTACCGCCCCATCAGTCTGACAAGCCTGATCTGCAAGGCCATGGAACGTATTATCATGGAATTTATAAACAAAGACATTGGCAACCTTCAAACACGGGCCACTATGCAGTTTGGGTTCGTGAAGAGCCCATCTTGTCTCCTGAACCGAATTGACTTCTTTGAATCAGTCTCCAGAGCTGTGGACAAGGGAAGGTGGTCCACACAGCCTATCTGGATCTCGCCAAGGCCTTCAACACCATCCCCCACTCTGGAATCATAGATAAACTTACTAAGCTGGGCATTGATCCCTACATCACTCGATGGGTTGCCAGCTGGCTTACTGACAGAACCCACACTGTAAAGGTAGCCGACTCCAAATCCAGCTCCAGACAAGTGACAAGTGGAGTACCTCAGAGTTCAGTCCTGGGACCGCTCTTGTTTGGCATCTACTTCTCTGAAGTACAGGCCAACAGTAAGGGACTCTGGCTAACAAAGTTCACAGATGACTGCAAACTGGGAGCCATTATTGAATCCCCAAATGATGTGGATATTCTACAAAAGGGCCTTACAGAAACAGATGCTTGGTGCCAGAGCCATGGG